>NC_056743.1:895735459-895877959 GCF_019279795.1 Protopterus annectens
AGGGCATGCCCTGGGCAGGTATCACCTCGTGGTGACCTAACAAGGCTTTAAAAACACTCTTTCTCTTTTGTTGACCACCTCAATCATGACTTCATTAAGGAGCCATAACCGGTAACCCTTCTTGCAAAACATAGCTTTCAGATCATACACACTCATCTAAGAAGTTATCAAACAAACTAACCATCCGGGCTGCCCTTACAAATTGGCCCTTTACTACCCCTCTTTTTTTTTTAATGGGTGTGCACTATCAAAATGCAAAAAGCTGTTTGAATAGGTTGCTTTCCTATGAATTTGGGCTACAAAGGCTTTCAACTGACACTCTTTCTTCAGTAAGACATCCAAATATGCTATTTGTACACTGTTAACCTCATGTGTGAACTTTAGAAAACTGGTTGTGCCATTGATATATTCTAAAAATAGGGGGATCTCTTCTCTTGGACTATTCCAACAAATAAAGACATCATCCAAGAACCATGTATACAATGTACAGAACTTAAACCATGGGGTATTCATTAAAAATCTCCTTTCCCATTCCAACATAATTATGTTGGCATACAAACCACTGTACGCTGACCCCATTGCCACACCTTCAGTTTGTAAAAACAATTCATTATTGAATAGAATGAAATTATTTGTGAGTACTAGTTCTAATAAAGTTTCAAAGGTGTTAACCAGTGGCTGGGGGAGACCCTTACCCACCAAAAATTCACAAAACCATTCCATGCCTATGGTATGTGGTATTACCATATATAAATCTCTGACATTGATTGTGATGAAACTGACTGTTTCATCAAATTCTAACACATTAATCCTTTTCAGAAAGTCCCATGAGTCCTTACATAGTAAAGGTTCATGTTGCATAAAGTCCTTCAATCTGATGTCCAAGAATTTGGCTATAGGGTGGGTAATGGAGCCCCTTGCATCAACTATGGGCCACATAGGTGGTTGGTCTAAGTCTTTATCTATCTTGGGTAACCCAAAAATGACAGGGGTCCTAGGCTGTGCTATGCTTAAAAAAATTAATTCACCCAGAGAGAGTAGGTTAGTTTGTTTGATAACTTCTTAGATGAGTGTGACCATCTGAATGCTATGTTTTACAAGAGGAGTTACCCATTATGGCTCCTTAATGAAGTCATGATTGAGGTGGTCAACAAAAGAGAAAGAGTGTTTTTTAAACCCATGTTAGGTCACCACGAGGTGATACCTGGCCAGGGCATGCACCCTATTGATGGCTGTTTGGTCAATGGAGCAGGAACTGACTTGACCCAATCCAATGTTGAACAGAATTCAATTTTTAAATGTGCTTTTATTACTACTTTTCACAGTAACAGTAAGGATGTGTTGGATATTTTATTCAAAAATTGGGCTATATTGCTTAATGATAGGGATATCAGAGAATGTGTTGGAACTAAACCAAATACTGTTTTTAAGAGACGGATGAACCTGAAATGCATTTTAGAGTCTAACAGAAATGTTGTACATGCAGGGTCTATGATAAAATGTGGTTCTTGTTCTCAGTGTAGTTTTGTGATGGAAGGCAACAAATTCTTGGTGAATGGTTTTAAAATACAGGTGAATAAGAAGGTGTACTGTCATACTGAAGGTGTTGTCTATTGTGCAGTGTATAACTCATGTGAATGTTTCTATGTCGGAAAGACTGAGAGGAAATTTAAAAACAAAATTTATGAGCATTTAAGGGATATCAGACTTGGGAAATCCACAAATGCCTTGAGTAAACACTGTGCAGAAAAATCAGACCACTCTTTCAAATTTTTCATTGTGGACACTGTTGACTTGGATAAAAGAGGTGGCCCATGGGGGCTGCTTTTGGAAAAGAAAGAATTAATTTGGCAGGTCTGCCTTACTGCAGGGCAATGGCCAGGATTAAATGATTCACTCTCCATTGCTTGCCTGTTAAAACTAAAAGCAATGGAAAGGTAAAATATATATAAACAATATAAAAAATATATATACATTTTTATATATTTTTTGATTTTTATATAAACACTATTCTATAGATTTTATACGTTATGTGTGTATTTGCATTTACATTTATTTTCAGCATTTTTGCACTTGTTAATGACTTTTAAATGCTGGTTTTAGAGTGCCTTTTTAAGAATACTTTTATGATTGCATTTCATGAATACTTATGAGTCTAGGGAGGTCCTTTTTAGTCAGTGTGATGGGACTGGTTTAATACTTAATTAATGCTCTTGCAGAATGTACTTAAGAGTGTTTTTCTGGATGTGCTCTTATCTGATGAAGTTGAGAAGGTTCTTGAGGAAAGCGCTTATCTCTTTGTTATTTTGGTTTAATAAAAAGTGTTTTTACCGCTCCCAGAGTGTTTTGCAGCCATTTACTACAAGGATTTATTTAAGTTGCTGAAGTGTGTGGTTCCAGGAGTGCTGACTGTGTTTTCCTACAGTTTGTGGACTTTTGTGCTTTTTTATATCAGATTCGACGTTTTCAAACTTCGATCTTCTGATATAGACCCATTGTTTTACATATGTGGTATGTGTGCAATGGGAGTGTAGAGCTCATAGAGGTAGGTGTGCTGCTGCTTTTGTGTTAGTGTGACCTTGGACTTGGTATATATAAGTGGGGGGGGGGGTGCAGAGGGGCTTGCACCCTTGCTTAAATGTAAAGTACTGTGTTTTGTTATTTATTTATTTTTTTGTGTATTTTTATGTTGGGAGGGTTTGGTGGTTTCAGTATCTTTATTTTGGGTTTTCATGGTTGTGGAGTTTCATTGTTCTGGTCTTGAGATACTGGAATCCAATATTTCAATATTTTGAGATTCAGAAGTGAATTTGTATATATATATATATATATATATATATATATATACACACACACACACACACACACACGTGTGTGTGTGTGTGTGTGTGTGTGTGTGTGTGTGTGTGTGAGCAAGTCAAGACATCAACCCCCGCCAAGTCTTGTGGCAATGTTTGAATGATGAAGCAGCAGGTGTGGATAAACTGGATGCTGTAGTCACAACCTCAGACACAGGCAGCCCAGGGCAATGGGTCGCTCTCTACTGGACCGAAGCAACAGTGGAGTTCGGCAGCCCCCTCGGTATCTCAGCAGCCCTATTTAGGATTGTTCTGCTCACCTCCATTGTCTGAGGAAGAGGCTAAAAAAGGTACCCTAAACATAGCCTGCTTCAGCCTGTCCCTGGCCTGCTTGCTGCGGCAGGAGAGGATCCCAACCATGTGGTCGAATCATGAAGAAAAAAACATTGGTGACTTCACTCACCATTGGCACATGGAATGTGCTCACACTCATGGATAGCTCCAAAACAGACAGAACTGAGAGACGGACAGCACTTGTCGCAAGAGAATTCGGCAGGTACAACATCCAGATAGCAGCCCTCAGTGAGACTAGGTTTGCAGACAAAGGCCAGCTGACAGAAGTTAAAGCCAGTTATACTTTTTTCTGGAGTGGCCACAGCAGCGATGAATTTTGTGAAGCAGAAATGGGTTTCGGCATCAGATCTAATCTGATCAGCAAATTAGCCAGCCTACCAAAAGGATTCAATGACTGAATCATGTCTCTGCAGATCCCCTTCAAAAGAATGTGCCACACCACCTTCATCAGTGTATATGCTCCCACCATGACAAATCTAGAGGAGATTAAAGACAAGTTTTATGAAGACTTGGAGTCCCTCATAGCATCTGTGCCCACGGTGGATAAGCTCATCATCTTATGTAACTCCAATGCCAGAGTTGGCACAGACTACCAGACATGGGAGGGTACCATTGGGAGGAATGGAGTCGGCAAAAGCAACAGCAATGGTCATCTACTTCTGAAGACCTGCACAGCTCAAGACCTGTTGATCACAAATGCAGTCTTCTGCCTACCCATCTGTAAGAAGATGTCCTGGATGCATCCATGCAGCAAGCACTGGCATCTTATTGATAATGTCATAGTAAGGAGAAGGGACAAGCAGGATGTTAGCATGACTAAGGCCATGTGTGATGCAGACTGCTGGACAGACCACTGACTCGTCCTCTCAAAATTCAACATGCACATTCAGCATAGGCAGCACCCGCAGGGGAAAAAGACCAATAGGTGCCTGAATATCAGCAAGTTAGAACTGCAGTCTGTATGTCAGAACCTCAGTGAGGACCTCAACAGTAAGCTTGGCCAACTCCACTTTGGCACCAATGGTGCAGAAGAGGACTGGGAAGCCTTTAGGGATGTGGTCTATAACACTGTTTTTGCTGATTTGGACCTGAACACATGCAAACACCAGGACTGGTTCAATGATAATGATGAAGACATTCAGAAGCTGCTGGATAGGAAGCATGAAGCCTTCAGAGCCTTCCAGCAAGACATTACATTCATCTCAAAGAAAGCAGCTTACAACTCCATCAAAAGTAAGGTGCAAGCAAAGGTCAGAAAGATGCAAGACTCCTGGCCCAATAGAAAGGTAGATGAGATCCAGAAGTACACTGACAGCAACAACTCAAATCATTTCTATGATGCCCTGAAGACCATCTATGGGCCACAGTCCTCTGGAACATCACCACTGCTCAGTGCCAATGGGTCCACCCTGCGCACTGACAAGAACGCCATCCTGGAAAGATGGGATGAGCACTTCAACAATGTCCTGAACAAGCCTTCCTCTATCAATGCCGAAGCCATTGACTGCATGCTGCAAGTCACCATTAACACCTCCCTGGCAGAACTTCCAAAGGAATGAGATGTTATGGAAGCAATTAAGCTTCTCTCCAATAGTAAAGCACCAGACTCTGACTCTATTTCAGCCAAAATCTACAAGATAGGGGGACCAGTCTTGTTACAGAAGCTCACAGAGCTCTTTCAGACCATGTGGCAACAGAGTTTTCCTATTAGATGACTGAAGACGCATTCTATCAAATGCATCTTGGTCGAACTTGAAACAACGAAAAGGCAAAATAGCAAAGCGGCTTTTAAGCAAATTCTTTCCCAGGGAAAGAATTTGCTTGGCCCCTTTCATTACTTTGCCATTTTCGGCACTGTAGTGCAATCTCGGAGTTGGTATATTTAAGTGGGGGGTGTGAGGGGTGAAGCCCCCCACTTTATGTATTCTTTCAATTTTTTTTTTCTTTTCTTTTTTTTTTGGAAGAACGATTAATCGCTGTTCTGAACTTTCAAGACTGTAAGCTTTCGCTTACATGGGATAGATTATTCATTGTTCGCTTTTTTAAGCGTTTGATGATATAATATAGACCCGCAACAGAAAGCTATCCCTCAGGAGCTAAAGGATGCCTCAATCAATTGTCCATCTCTACAAGAGAAAGGGAAACAGGTAGTCTTGTGACAACCACAGAGGAATCTCTCTCATTGTCATTGCCGGCAAAATCCTTGCCAGAGTCCTCTTCAATCACCTCATTCAACACATGGAAGGTGGACACCTGCCAGAGAGTCAGTGCAGCTTTAGAGAGGGCCAAGGAACAGTGGACATGATATATGCAGCAAGTCAACATCAGGAGAAGTGCCAGGAACAAAACAGGGACATTTACACAACATTCATGGACCTGACCAAAGCCTTTGACACTGTCAGTCGTGAGGGGCTATGGCAAATCATGGAGAAATTTGGATGCCCAGGCAAATTCATCAGTATGGTGCATCAGTTCCATGATGGCATGCTTGCTCGAGTACTGGATGATGCAGACTCCTCTGATGCTTTCCCAGTTACCAACAGATTTAAGCAAGGCTGTATACTGGCACCCATGCTGTTGAGCATGATATTCTCGGCCATGCTGTCAGATGGCTTCTGCGATGATGAAGAAACCAGCTTAAAGATCAGATACAGGACTGATGGCAGGCTCTTCAACCTGTGGATGCTACAGGTTGAAGAGGATTTTGTGCGTGATTTCCTGTTTGCAGATGACTGCGCACTCAATGCTGCCACAGAGGCCCAGATGCAGCAGAGTATGAATTGCTTTTCTATTGCCTGCAGAAATTTTGGCCTCTCAATTAATACCAACAAGACTGAGGTTTTGCATCATCCCGCACTGCAGAAGACATATGCAGAACCAACTATCACTGCTGAAAGTAGGATCCTGAAGGTTGTTGACAACTTTACATAACTCGGCAGCACACTCTCCAGATTTGTGAACATTGACAGTGAGGTAGACACACACATCGCCAAGGGAAGCTCCACATTTAAACAGCTGTGGAAGTCAGTGTGTGAGAGAGGAGAGGCATTAAACTGTCCACAAAGCTGAAGGTGTACAAGGCAGTCAAACTGCCCACACTACTGTATGCCTGTGAGACATGGACTATGTATGAGCATCATGCCAAAAAGCTGGAATCGCTTCCATATGAACTGCTTAAGAAGGCTGCTGAAAGTTACCTGGCAGGACAAAGTTTCAGACACAGTTGTCCTCTCTGAAGCTGGACTGCCAAGTATCTACACCCTGATGAGGAGAGCCCAAGTCAGGTGGGCAGGCCACCTTGTATGTATGCCAGACACATGCCACCCCAAGAGACTGTTTTATGGTGAACTTGCATGAGCAAATGCACACAAGGTGCATGCTGAAAGTCTCTCTGAAGAGCTTTGGCATTGACCCGGAATCCTAGGAAACCCTTGCACAAGACCTCCCTGCCTGGAGAAGCTGCAGCAGCAAATGTACTACCTTCTACAAGCAGAGCAGGACTGCAGAGGCACAGAGGAAGTATGAGCTGCATAAATCCACAGCCAAATCTTTGCCAACCAACCCAACTGACCACTGGTGCCTGACGTGCGACAAAGCTTTCCGTGCCCGCATTGGACTGATCAGCCACAGCCAGACACACCGTAATCAGTCAAAAAAAACTGATGTCCCTGGTCATCATCGACAACGACGGATGAACAACAACAAATATATATATATATATATATATATATATATATATAGGAACACTTCACAATGCCGAAATCCTAAAAGATCGAATTTCATATGGCCGAGACCATATGATTGAACTTTCAGAAACCCAACTTTTTTTTTTATTTATTTATTTATTTTGGAATTTTGATATTCTGAAAATCCATCATATGGTCTCGATCATATGAAATTCGATGTTTCGGAATGTCGAGATTCTGAAGTGAATCCATCCATCTATATCTATATCTATATATAGATATATATATATATATATATATATATATATATATATATATATATATATATATATATACACACTAGAGAGAGAGACATACATACATATGTATGTGTATAATAGTGTATATGTATTTTATATTAATGTATATTTATATATGTATAATATAGATCCCTTTAAAGTCAACTGGTTAAGTTAGTGAAGGTTATCAGCTTGGCATTAATCATTGATGTGCTCAGTTATCATAAAGTCATTGTATCAAGCGCTATGTAAACATAACAGTTAAGTGTAGCTGGATGAATGTTTTATGCCATAAGGCAGTATTTAGTGAGTGATGGCCGGAAGGTTGATGAGTAATTACTCATATTACATTGGTGCATAAGTAGTATACTGGCAGGAAGGTGGATGAGTAATGCACTGGTGCATACGCAGTATAATGGCAAGAAGGTAGATGAGTAATTACTCATATTGCACTGATGCATAAGCTGTATACTGGCAGGAAAATGGATGAGTAATTACTCATATTGCATTGCTGCGTAAGCAGTATACTGGTAGGAAGGTGGACAAGTAATTAAAGGTGCTTCAACAAAATATTAGTATAAGGGTGTGCACACTTATGCAGCCAGCTTATTGTACGTTTTTTATTTTTATATTTTTTCCCCTAATTGATTTGTTTGTTTTTCAATTGAATTGTATAGGTTATAGGTCACATTAAAGGTGGGAAAAGATTTGAAATGATTAATTGTGGTCTCTTTTTTTATATCAGAAAAAAATGGCATTTTAACAGGGGTGTGTACACTTTTTATATCCATTGAGTGTGTGTATATGTATATATATATATATATATATATATATATATATATATATGTGTGTGTGTGTGTGTATATATATATATATATTAATTTGTACACATCTCACTGAAAGAACATTTCATTGAAAAGGAGCTCAATCAGTCAAAATGTCTGACAGTCAATTTCACTGACAGGCAATTTATTTTAATTAAAAATAATTGAAACATGATCCCATCAAAAATACCAAGGGCAAAAGTATTCAAAAACACTGCACCTCTGTGTGGGGGCTTTGCCACCCCCCCCCCATCACTTACTTAAATATACTAACTCCACAGTTGCACAACTGTGTAAAAAAGTGAAAATAGCACAGAGGGAATCACTGCCAATGCACATATACAAACCAGATCAGCAGCGATTATGTACAGATCACCTTGAACACCAGCTTGCAGAATGGCATCTAGCTATACTGCATTCAGTAAAAAGGACTTTCAGACAAGTTGTACTTTGGTAAAATTTACTTTCAACCACTTTTATCGACTAGTCCATCATGTCAATGAATTAATTATCAGATTTATTATCTGTCTATATATTATATATATATATATATATATATATATATATATATATATATATATATATATATCTTTCTATCTATATATATAGATGGGTCTATATTATAATCTCGAAGGTTTAAAACTTCGAATCACTAAAGGTCGAACTTTAGTGATCGAAGTCTTAAACCATCAAAAACCAAAAAAAAATTTAATTAAAAAAAAAACCTAAATAATGTGTAGGCAGGGGTCAAGCCCCCCTGCACCCCCCACAACCTCCCTACTTAAATATACCAACTCCGAGAACACACTACATTAAAGTAAACTGAAATCTCCCCCTACGGAGATTTTCCGTTTAAACGTTCAATGCAGTGCGCTTTCGTTATTCTCGTGTCGACAATATCATATTTGATATTGTCAGACTTCACAATTTTAATATAGACCCACATAGATAACTATCTCTATATATAGATCTCTCTCATATATATATATATATATATATATATATATATATATATATATATATATATAAAATGCGCATGCATACGCGTGCGCGCGCGCACACACACACACACACACACACATACCCTCTTGCACTTGATATCTGAAAGAAATTTCATATCCAATACATAATGACTAAATAATTCAAATTGTGTAGATCTTGCTCACCCATTGTTTTACAACATGACTCATTCTTAAATGGATACAGAAACTCCCTACCTTGTGCATTGTAGTGTAGCAAAGCAGTGAATTCAGCTGGGTGACTGTTATGGATTTATGAGGTTCAGATTGGCTTGGTGCAGTGAAATAAGGAATGAGTTGTGCAAATGATCCTTGTTCTTTGATTTGCATCCTGAAGTTTGAGTTGCTCTTTCTTTCTCCATTGCCAACCTTTTCACACTGCTGCTACTGTGGGCCATATTGCTGAGGGAATGATAGTAATAAAGCTTTCTGATTTGAAGTAAAAATTGACCCAGAAAATCCATCTAAACAAGTAATAATTAGGAACTATTTGAAGGCAAACTAAATCCTGAAAGTTTTTCAAAATTCAAGCCCCCCCCCATCCCAGGACCATATCCACCTATATATATTATTTACAGAGCCAGTATACAAACAAGTGAATGGCTGCATAGAGGCTGCCATGTCTACCAGAAATAAACCCAAATGAAACACTGCTGGTGGAATCCTCATCTGAGAAGAGTATATAATAAAAGAAACAGGAACAGATTCCCCCGCATGTATGGCAATGTGCCCATTCCAAAAAACACCTGGAACTCCAAAAAAACAAACAGGCCAGCACTAAATTCTCATACAAAATTCTTCAATCTCTCTCACTTGACATTCTACCTATTAAATGGTTCAAGTCCTACTTAACCAACAGACATCAAGCTGTACTCTGGAACTCCACTCTATCTACCCATCTACCAGTTAACATCGGTGTCCCTCAAGAGTCCATACTGGGTCCTCTCCTGTTTTCTTTATTCATAAATGACCTCCACCAAGCAGTTCCCCTAGCTACATGCATACAATACGCAGACGATTCCACACTTATTTGCTCAGCCACAACTGTATCAGGACTTCACTCACTGACACAACACATATTTAACTCTGTTGAACAGTGGTTTACACAACAATGTCTCCTACTTAACCAAAAAAAAAAAAACTAAACTCCTCCTATTCACACCTACCAATAAATCCCCCCAAATAGACTTTACAATTTTATCTAAAAATGGCACACCTATATCCCAAGATCTTACTACCAAACTGCTAGGCATCACCATCGACAACAACCTTAGCTTCGACTCCCATATCAGCAACACCTTGAAAACTATTAATAAAAAAATAGGCTCTCTTTACAGAATCAAACCCTACCTCACTCCAGCAACTAGAATAACCATTGCCCACTCCCACCTAATCTCTTCCCTTCCCTATGCCTCACCCATATTTACTAACCTGTCAAAACATAATCTTATGAAATTAGAAAACACCTACAATAGCATAGCCAGGTTTGCTACAGGTAACCCTTTCAGAACCCACCACTGTATTAATTTAAAGCAACTAGGCTGGCTTGAATTTCAGCAGCAACTGAAAATTAATCAACTAACCATCGCCCATAAAATACTGTATCAACCTGCCAAAACACCTATTCTATCTATTCTAATGTACCCTTACCATAACCTGAAGTCTTTAAGATCTGCACACAAACCTCTTGTAAATATTGACAAAGAAAATAACAAGGCTGGGGATTCCCTCTTCTCCAATACTGTTGGAAAACACTGGAACCTACTTCCCTCTGAACTATCTACAATTCCCTCCACAACTCTATTTAAAAAGAAACTTAAGCTCTTCCTCAAAACAAAGTGGTTGTGCCCCTGTACTAATCCTGACTGACTATCTAGCTCCTGATACATGACTCAACCTTTACCTTTAGAACCCTGCATATACTTCATCCTAACATCTAATGATCTATTTCTCCATCATAGTATTAATTACCTCATAAGAAAAAAAAAAAACCTTTACTACTAGATGTATTACATGTACATTATGCTATTATTCTATTTGAATGTCTACTTGAAACTGTACTTCTACTAATCAATGTCAAATGTACTGCAAGTATATACTTTAATAATATGTTAACAGATATTATCTTTATCTTTTTTCTCTTTTACTGTAAATGTACCTACATTTTAAACATGTATTTCTTTGATGTGAATTTATTTTAACTGTTTGGAGCTTATCTCCCCGGGCCTCTACTGAAAATGGAGATATATCCAGCTAGACTAGCCCGGTCAACAAATGTAAAATAAAATAAATAAAAATAAAATAAATTCCAAAAACCTTTAATATAAATATTATTTAGTGGGCATAAATACCCATGGATGAATATACAAAACTCATGGCACCCAAAGGGTGACAAAGCATACCGGGTTCAGCATAAAGTATATATAATAAAAGAAAACTCATGTCCAAAATCAGGAAAAGAAAAATTGCTCTCATACAACTAAACAAGAAACTAAGAGGTCTAATTAAGTTCAACAAGGCCAACTATGAAGTCAGGATAGCCTCGCAGGCTAAGAACAATCAGAAGGCCTTCTTCAGCTACATGCAGTACCTTAAAGGTAGCACACAACAATGTGCTGGACTGGTGATAAATGGTACCACTTACAGCAATCAGCATGTCATAGCAAATATACTGACTGATAAATTCAGCTCAAACTTTACGCCCTCACCCCCACTCCCAGCTCCACCAGGTGAAATCCCCTTTAAAATACTTCCTTCAGCTATCAGCATGGACCAGGTGCAGGCAGCCTCACTAAAGCCAAGAACACTGCCTCCACGGATCCCATCAACATCTCCCATTGCCTCCTGAACAGTCTAATACATGATCTGTCAGGACCACTTGAAGCACTCTTCAGTTGCAACCCTTAAACAGGCTACATTCCAAGTAAATGGAGGACCACAAAACTCATTCCCCTGTGTGGCATCCAGCTATATCCCACCAGACTGCCACCAATTAAAGGTAATGTCCATGCCTATCCGGGGTCAGTAACTTAGCAGCTTCAGTCCTTACTACTGACTCCAATATGAGACTGTCACTTAAACAGAAGGAATATTTCACAATTTTCCCCTAAGAGCACAACAGGAACATGCTCTGTTTTCCTGGGACTGGACTATATACCTTTGTCCACCCCAAATGTATTTTCTTATTACATACTTCAGAGCAATGTGTATTAGTTTAATATCTCTGATATACTCACACAAAGTAAATTTAAATCTCACACATCCAAACACTTCTGGGAAAGCCTGACACAGATTTCCAGCTGTGTCCCTTCTCCAAAATAATATGATAATGCTGCCACCAATCAGTGTCTTCATGCTCTTCTAAAGGAGTGCCTAGTTATGAAAATTAAATATCAAAATAATAATGATAGCTATGATCAGAAGTGACCAGGCCTTTCAGGTGACATGGGGTGTACCAAACAGGTAGAAGCACTCTCTAATATCTAAAGAAAAGCACTGATTGCTAGCCACAATGTAAAGTAATGAAAAACATTTAATAATAAGTAAAATTATTACAAGAATGTAAATCAATAGCTTTCAATAAACACCAGAATTCAATCACCAGAAATGTAAAATTATAAAAATTAAACTGCAGGATAGACATCCATAATTCTAGAAAAACCATATCTGAATAACTAAGCTTTCCTAATCTAACTTCTAACACATAACAGCAAGGCAAAAGGCAGGCTTACAGCTTTTGGTGAGTTCTCTTTCATGTGTGTCCACTGACTTTACAGCACTGTAACTGACTGTACTTCACAAAACTGCTCAGCACTTGACAAACTGCTCAGTCTCAACTGTCTTGTTTTAAAAATAACAGTTGGCTGTTTGAAAAAAAAGTTTTTTTTCTGTCAATCAGCTGTTTAAATAATCACTTAGCAGCCAGGAACATTCTAATGATGTCACTCACTGTTCAGCTGATTCTCCTCAGTACGTTAGAATGTCCCTCTCAAACATGCACAATTACAAATGCATGAAACCACTGACAGATTATCTAAATATTCTGTATAAACAGGGAAATACTTAATATTTTAAAACTTATTTACATTTTCACATGTAGGCATGCTGGCATACCATACAAGTTAATCCAGAATTTATACAAATCTCCTGCCAGGCCTGCTAACACAGATGACAGTGTTTTCATTTTATTGACACCCTCCACAAAGGCAGACCATCAGTTGACTCAGGGAGCTAGAGACTCATCAGTCTAAATGGTCTAATATGCAAAGCCATAGAATGAATTATCATGGAAATTATAAACAAGGACATTGGCAACCTACAGACAATAGAAATACCCATTTGGACTTGTAGATCATACCTATTTAACCTGGTAGATTTCTTTGAAAAGGTTACCAAGGTAATGGATGAGGGTAAAATAGTGTATACTGTGTGTCTTGACATAGCTAAGGCATTTGATACAATACCTCAATCAGGCATTGTTAACAAGCTCCCTGAGCTAGGCATAAACCTTTACATAACTTGCTTGATTGCCACCTGGTTCACAGACTGCAGTCAAGAAGTTGGGATTGGTGAGACCATCTGTACTATGAGACCAGTCACTACTGGAGTACTCCAGGGCTCCATGCTGGGTCCACTCCTGTTTGGCATCTACTTTTTGGAAGACAAGGCTAATGTTAAAGGCTTCTGGCTCACCATGTTTGCAGATGACTGCAAATTGGAAGCTATTATAGATTTCTCCCAAGACACAAACATCCTGCAAATGGGTTTAACATAGACAAATGACTGGTGTCAAAGCTAGGGCCTAAAACTCAAGCCCAAAAATACATTATAATGCCCTTTGAGAACCATCAATGCAAGTTAATTACTTCACTGATAAAATATACCTAGGAGTGGACCCAGTAGCAAGGGGTTTGGGAACATATGTTGACAGCAATTTGGCAACATCTAGCTAAAATAATAAGAAAATAATTCTATGTCGCCCAATGTTTTGGTAAAGGTATGGCACCCAAGTCCAAAGACGTTATAGTACCTCTCTACTCGGCCCTTATCAGACCTATCATTGAACACAGTGCCCCCATTGCCATGTATCTAACCAGACATGTGTACCAGTTGGAACACCCACAAAGGTTTTTCACCAGGAGAACTCAGGTCATGAATATCCTGTCGTACACTGATCACCTAAAGGCTCTGCCTCTGTTTTCAGTCTCTTACAGAATGCTGAGAAGGTATCTTTGCCTGACTTACAGCCTACAGGGTTTCCACAGACTCAGCCCTATGGATCTGTTGCATATGTGCAAAATAAACAGCACCAGATACACTAGATTGAGGGATCTAAACTTTACTTATGACAAACAAAGCATGCTGGAGAGACAGATATGTATTCCAAAGGATCCCTGCACTATGGAATAGGTTTTCTAGCCATGTAAAAGAGTTCTTGACTGAGCCTATTCAAACTAAATCTTGACAATTGGGTGGAAAATCATAAATTTACCCCTGATTTGGCCCCCATGTCCCTTATAGACAGAGGCCATCAATAATAACACCCCTCCTATAAATCCTTAGCTACCTTCCTACTAACATACTCCTACCATGTGATACTTTGGACCCAAATGGTTTGGGGTATGTGACTAGGCTTGTAAGGGGCCTAGAGGTTGTTGTCCTAGTAACAACATATGAACTAATGAGCATTACATGGTCTGGGTTTGGTAAATGCAGTACACTAATTCCAAAATAGTTGCCAAAAGCACAACAACTACAGTTTAACTAAATTATGGAACAGAAATGCAGACATATAAGGAAAGCTAAATGCAAGGACATTTACTGATACTCTTTGCTTACTAATAAAATGGTTAAATGGGGTGCTAATATGTAATGTCTGCCTATGTATGTGTTGCTTCTCACTTGTATAACCTACAGAAGATTAAAAAGGGTTCCCTGCTTCTATACAGTCCATTTGTAAATTGAAAACTTGTCAAGTGAAATAGTTGGCTTGCATAGTGCAAGATGAGTACATCAGACAAGTCTGCTCAGTCAGAAAGGTCATGTTGTCAAAAGGTGAGAAGGAGTAAGCCAGGGCAGTACATCAGCAGAGCAATATAAAACAGAACTGTTTCCTCTCAATACAGTGACTAAAAAAGGAGGAGAATTTGCTGAAAAAGGACAGATAATGAATCAAGATCCTAACCTTGTGGAACACATGAATGAACACTTGAGAATCAAAGCAATACTAAACACAGCAAATAATTTTCTGCTATCATTAAACCCCAGTGATGCTTCCAGGTGTTTCTCTAGGCTCAAAGTAGTTTTGCCTCTAGGCATGTAATATTGCCTCTTCATATTTACATTAATAATGTCAAAATTATACTACATGCAAGCTATTGAAAGATTTCATCTTAAAGCTTACATAATGGGCAACACAACTGCAGTGATACTTGACTTCTGTCTAGTGCAGCTAAAAATATTTATTGCTGTTTATATACTGTTTATTTATGTTGTTATCATTTTCATAATTCTCTAAAAGTTCAATAATAAAGCAACACAGGCAGAACTGCTACGGCTCATATAAAGCTCAGAGCTGAATAAGCAAGATGCTGCTGAGAGTATGTCTGTGTAGCTTGAGTGGTTATTTAGATACTGTATGTTTGCAAAATATTTCAATAATTAATATTTCCTGCACTATTTGAGACTTAGAAAATCCGCTTTATGACCTAGAATCTAATGAATGTAACCCATTTAAGATTGTATTGTTTTAATTAATTTGCCATTTACATTTCTTTAGTAACACATGGTTCTACAGATATGAACATTTGTTTCAACTGTGAGAATACAAACTGATTTTGTTAAAAGGATCAGGATGCAACCACGTGGTGCAGCGGTAGCATTGTTGCCTCACAGCAAGAGGTTCTCCCATTCGATTCTCAGCTAGGGTGTGGGGAGTGCCTTCTGTGTGGAGTCTGCATGTCCTCCCCGCAGGTCGAGTGGCATTCTGAAAGACATGCGTGAATGGGCATGCCTTCGTTGAAGGTTGGGCATCGAGCTGGCAACTCAGCACCATGAAAATCTACTGCCAATCATTAGCGGACTGGAGTTCCGCTGTGGCGACCCCTAACCAGGAAAAGCCAAAAGACAACAACATCAGGATGCAACCACTGGGAATTAAGAGTACAAACTTCCAGATCCAACTGGATGGAATGAGTTAAGTATTTTCACCCCTATTTTCTCAATCCCTCAGTGGATAGGACCATGTGATTATAATGCTTTGACATTATAAATGACCTGTACAGGTTTCAGTGGACAGGAGCATGTGGTTATAATGCTTTGACATTATAAATTACCTCTACAGGTTTCCAGTGTTACAAATTCAGGAAGTGATTCAGTAACAAACAGCACTGATTGTATCTCAGTTCTACATCATAGGCAGTCAATACCTAAATACACCACGGTCCTGCTCCAAGCACCATGGAGTAATTTAGGGATCCTGTCTGAATCACACTTCAAAGGTTTTGCAGGTCATACTGCCATACTTTCTCAATCTCATCCACTTTATTTTTTCACTAATACTTGAATATGAATTGTAGATACATAACTATACATACACATTCACAGTGTACAGAACTTACAGACTGTATTCATCATTTCTCTACCCCATGACCCAAGTGAACTCATCTCCATCCAACTAATTTACAGAAAGTGTACTGAGCACACAGTACGTCTGCAAATTCCTGCTGCAAATGTTAACATAATCTGACTAACAAGAGAACTTCTACAGCTGAATTTCACCCACAGTTGCAAAAGTACAAAATAAGCAATACCTTCAATTAAAATCTGTGTAAGGCTGTAATTTAATATCTTGTTTTCCATCCTTTCTGGGTCAGGGTGTTCTGTACTGTAGTGGTGAATCTGCTGTAGAGATACCCACACCCACAGGCCTTAAACTGCTGAAGGGAAAGCTTAATTAACACTTTAGCATATTTTAGTTTAGCAATATAAAATTTCTCTCAAAAAGCAATAAAAGCTCCTAACAATAAAATTAAATGCTGTGACTCATGTCATGTATTAAGAGTTGAAAGACCTTATCTTTGCATCTTTAAACATTCTAGCTCATTGATTATTTTTGGTGGTAACCATTGGCGAGGTAACTGCATTCCATTGAAGTACCTGATATGCCCTGCCTTCATCTCAGTTGTTCTCCAACCACTTCTACTTCTGTGGCTCCAAATTCAAAATCACGTCTCTACTCCATGACCAAATGAACTCATCTCTTTCCAGCTGGTTCACCCTACAGTACTGCGTATTGTATTTTTGAATTTCTTAACAAACATTCTGGTTCAACCTTGTACTAGAAACAATTACAAATAAGCTTCTACTGTGTCACTAACTGGCTAAGTGTTGTCTTTCTGCTGTTAATGTCTAGCAAACATATTAGCAAGTTTCTACTGTCTCTTTGCTCTACAATTCAATGAAAGAACCCAATGTTTTGCTTTATGAACTGTACAGTTACAGTGTGTAAGCTTGTAATGTGTTGCCATCTGCTTAAGTGTTATTTTTTTTCTCTTCTGCTAATCTCTATCATATATAGTTGTATTTTTTACTGGCTAGTCTAGTCAATTGTTGATAATATGAGACAGTTCTGTTTGTGAAAAGAGTTGGATCATTGCCTAGTTTGTTCAAATACATTAAAACTCAAGCTGTTTATTCTGAAGTGCTTAAATGTCAAATTTACAGACTGTATGTTGTGTAGTAAAGAGTGGGAACTAACTGAGATAGGTATCCTAACTGTCCTAAAATCTATAAACCTCCATCTCAGTAATCCCAAACTTTCATACCAACATAAATTTCTTGTTGGCTACTTTATTTTCCATCTGCCCATTTAAACTGTGGAAGCCTCCATTTTAGTAATCCCAGACTTCCATACCTAGATATTTTGTTTTATCTCCCTTATTTTCCTATAAAGTAGAAATGCGTAACTGTGAAATATTGTGCACTACTTAAGATGGCCACACTTTTTATCTTAATCGCAGTTGTTCTCCAGCTTGTTTTGCCTTTGTGGCTATGACATGTCACAAACTCATCTCCATTCAGCTGCGTCAGTATACAGGAAGGTACATTGCATTTCTGAATGTCTTAACAGAAACGGTGTATTAATTCATTCTGATTCAGCCATGAAGTAAAAAGAAGTACATATAAGGTTCCACTGTGTTATGAACTGGCTAATTGTTGTCTTTCTGCTGCTAATGTCCAGCAAATATATTAAGTTTCTACAGGCTTTTTGCTCTAGGATTCAGTGGTAGCACCCAACTTTTTTTTTTTCTGCTGTGTAAAATTCTGGCTAAGTGTTGCCTTTCTGCTGTTAATGTCAAGTAAAAACCACAAGAAAAACCTAGCCAAGCTAGAGTTTTCACTGTCTGATACCTTAAACCTCCTGTAATAGAGGCCCATGGAGGATATATGTAAAGAACCACTTAAGCACATCAAGTGATTTAGCTATATGGCTTCTGACTATCCATGACTTTTTACTTTTTCTTTTTAAGTCTTTATGGATGCACTCAGACCAAAAAAGCTAAACCCCACTAGCTGTGGACATGCATGTTTTGGCCTTCTTATGACCTCATCAGCACAGCCTAAGTGTAATGTTTGGCAATACTTTTCAAACACAGGGACTTTAAATCCAGCTGATGTCAACAACTATTAAGGTGTCTGCAAAATATCCCAACATCCAAACCAAAGAGTAAATAGGTCACACAGACAAACCAATTAGTATATCCCATGGGCCTATATTACAGGAGGTTTAAGGTATCACACAAAGAAAAATCTAGCTTGGCTAGTTTTTTCTTGTAGTTTTTACTAATCAGTTTGTCTGTTTGACCTTTTTACTCTTTGGTTTGGCTGTTAATATCTAACAAATATATTAACAATTTCCTACTGTCTTTTTGCTCTAGGATTCAATGAAAGCAACTAACTTTTTGCTTTATGAACTGTATAGTTACAGTGAGTAAGTTTGTAGCGTGTTGCCACCTGGTTAAGTGTTACTTTTTTTCTCTGCTGCTAATCTGTAGCATATATATATATATATATATATATATATATATATATATATATATATATATTTTTTTTTTTTTGCATGTTTGTACTGGCTTCTGCTGAAAGTTTCAGTTGTAGTACCTGATCTTGTCTTTTATGAACAGCACAGTTACTGACTAGTCCAGTCCATTGTTAATAATATGAGACACTTCTGTTTGAGAAAAGAGTTAGGTCATTGACAATTTTTTCATAGATATTAAAACTCAACCTGTTAATTCTAAAATGCTTAAATGTCATATTTACAGACTGTATGTTGTGTAGCAAAGAGTGGGAACTAACTGAGATGGTCATTCTGTCTATCCTAAAATCTATAAAACCTTCATCTCAGTAATCCCAGACTTGTATACCAACACATATCGCTTGTTAGCTACTTTATTTTCCATCTGTCTTTCTAAACTGTGGAAGCCTCAATTTTAGTAATTCCCAAGTTTTCATACCTAGATATTTCCTGTTTGCCTCCTTATTTTCCTGTTTAAAGGCTCTAAAGAATAAATGCACAGCTGTGAAATGTAGTGCACCACTCATGTTGGCCAAGTACTTCTTAATGCAGCAGAATATAGACAAATAGTACTCTATCTGCCCAGTTCAGTCATCAAACAATCCTAATTATTTTAATCCCCCCCCCCTCCGTGTACTGAGCACATAATATGTTTGACAATTCTTGCTGCAAAAGTTAACATAATCTCAATACTAAGGGGACTTCTACAGCTGAATTACACCCCAGTTGCAAAAGTACAAAAGTAGCAATACCTTCAGTTAAAACCTGTGTAAACCAGTTTCCATCTCAGTTGTTTTCCATCTACTATAGACTCATTTCTAGTCAAAGTCTCTGCAATACTTCTTGTTGCAGTTATCTTTGGTGTATGTTAACAGTAAGTTAGCAGCAAAAGAATCATTACCTCCAGTTAAAACCTTTGCAAAGCACTTTCCAAGAATCACTTTTAAAGACAATAACACTAATCAGGTTTATCAGGACTTGTCTTATGTCCTGCCTTGCTGCAGTTTTAGATTGTTTTCCTTGTACTTACCCAGTGTGGGCCAACCCGCTCTGTATAGCCCTCACTATGCTCTGCCTTCACTCCACTCCTCTCCCCTACCCCCAATTCCTACCCACCAGCACTGCACATAAACTTATACCTCACTTACTCTCCTATTCTGCTCATCCTCCTATCCTGTAACTAACTGCAGTATCCAATCACAAACTGTTCTCACTTTACTATCCCCACCCACTTCTGTTCTAAATTCCTTCTCAAATCTCACTCTGCTCCCTCCCCATCAAAGCCTACGTATTCTCCACACTATTATCACTGCTCATTAACTCACCTTACCATACTACAAGATTTTTACAAAACTAACCATGCTGTTTCCTTCCTGTACAGGGTTGCCAGACGTCCCTATTTGAGCAGGACTGTCCTGGGATCAGCAGCCTGATCCCAAGTCCTGCACTGCCTGTTAAATTCCTGGCAAAGCAGCCTCTGCTTTGTTTTTTTTTTTTTTTTTTGATTGGCCTGTATGCCGGTATACGCGCCATTCAAAAAAATCGCAAAGCGCGGCCACTTCTGTTTAATGCGGAACTGCCTGATGTTCTGCATTGAACAGAAGAGGCTCCACTGTGCAATCAAATCCAATCAAAAATCACAAAACAAAGCTACTTCTTTTTAATGTGGAACTGCCTGATGTTCCACATTAAAACTTTTTTTTTTGGTCTTTGCTTAGTGACTACCTACCAGTTTATACTCATAGGAGTATTACACAACTAACAAAGGAACATAAGTTCAAAACTACCCATAAACTCTCCAAGTTCTCCAAAGAGTCTTTCATTGAAGCTCTGAAAGCAGTTAACTGGTCCATCCTAAAAGGACTCCCCTTAAATGATGCAATTGAGCACTTCAATGGAACGTTTCTAAATATTCAGCAGATTAAAAAAAGCATCAGTATTATCACGTTTAGACTTCTCCAACAGCTGTTTTTGCACTTTGAACCGTACATTCAGCCAGGCCATTTCGATTGTGGGTATTGAGGACTAACTAACATGAAAAAGTCCCACATTTCAGCAAATCTTTTAAACTGCTGATTTGTAAACTGTGCACCATTGTCAGAAATGACTTTGCATGGACTACCGTGGACAGAAAAATGTCTCTTCAACTTTGTAATGAAGGTGCTGAACAGGAGATTAGGAAGTAGGTCAATCTCAAACCAATTTGAATAAGAGTCTGCTAACACCAAGTAATGTTGACCATTACATTCAAAAATATCTGTAGCTACTGTCGACCAAGGTAGTTCAGGAATTTGGCTTAGCTGAAGTGGTTATTTTTGTTGATGTGGTTTAGTACTATTACAAACAGAACAAGTTGAAAGTTCTTTCTCAATATCTTTTGACATAGAAGGCCAAAATACTAGTCCCCTCACCCTTCTTTTTGTAGAATCAGTTCCTGGGGTGGCCACAATGCAAGATTTTAATATACTCTTGTTGCAAGGATTGTGGAACAATCACTTTTGGACCTCTCATGATGATGCCATCTTCCAACAAAATCTCGTCTCTGTAAGGAAAATACTGCTGCACATCTGGTGGTAAACAAGATTGCTTTGGCTCCCATCCTCGACTGATAAAATGATTGAGCTTCTGTAGAACTGAATCTGAAGCTGTGTGAGTTCTGAGCTCATCAAGAAATATGGAAGAAAAATTTCTCACTTCCATGACTTCAAAATCAGGTTGATCATCTTCATGCTGTTCAGTAGTTTGTCTGGGCGATCTGGATAAAGTATCAGCAAGATAAAGAAGAGTGCCTTTTGTGTAAACAGAATGAAAATTTCAACATCATTCGTTGCAATCTAGCAGGAGCTGTGTCCATTGGCTTTTTCAAAATAGTAACCAAAGGTTGATGGTCAGTCTCGATTTGAATAGGTCAGCCATAAATATAATCATGGAACTATGAACATGCAAACACAATCGCCGAGAACTCTTTCTCTATTTGAGCATACTGCTTGTCGGTTTCGGTTAGAGTTCTAGATGCATAGGCTACTGGTCTGCCCTCTTGAAGAATGACCGCACCAAGAACAAACTTCGAAGCATTATAAGAAAAAGTTACAGGTTTGTGAACATCATAGTATCTTAAAGTGGGTGGACTGGCAATTCTCTGTTTCAGGATATCAAATGCTCTTTGGTGATGTCCCAACCAGGACCAAGTTACATCTTTGTGTGTCAGCTCTCTTAGCACTGCTGAAAGGTCACTGAAATCTGGAATAAACTTGCCCAAATAGTTGACCATGTCAAGAAAACGTTGTAAGGAGGTGACATTGTCTGGAGCTGGCATCTCAAGAATTGCAGTTTGCTTGGAAGGATGTGGTCATAAGCCTGAACTGGTAAACAAATGACCCACATAAATAACTTCTTGTAGCCTGAACTTGCATTTCTGAGGTTTTAGCTTTAAGATTCACTTCACAATTACATTCCAGAACTTTCCTGAGATTTCTATCATGTTCGACTTCACCACTGCCTCCTACAAGAATATCATCTACTATAATAGCACACGGATAGCCAGAAAACAATTTGCACCATCGCACGTTGAAAGACTTCACTGGCAGAATTTTTCTCAAATGGCATTCTCAAAAATCTGTACCTTCCAAATGGTGTACTGAAAGTGGCTAGTAATGAAGATTTTCGGTCAAACAAAATTTGCAAAAATGAACTGTATGCATCCAAGACAGAAAAAACAGTGGCATTTGGCATAAGAGCAGCAACTTCCTCAACTGTACACATTGGATGATGAGGTCATTTAATGCTTTATTCAAATCTCTTGGATCAATACATATTCTAATATCATCATGGAGGATACCCATTCACTTAGTTCTTCTCCTGGACAAATTACTTCTAGATGCACCATTCTGTCTATCTTAGCTTTGACTCTACCCTACATGGCTACTGGGAACTTTCCGTGCTGGTCTAATAACTGGGCTTACCTCATGGTCAACTTCATGAAGTACACAACTCAGAGTTTGCCCAACTTGTCTTCAAAAAGATCAGCATAGTCAGAAAAAATAGTTTGTGTGAAATTTTCATTGTTGCACATGCTTACATGGTAGACGTCTGCATTAAATGAAAGCAGTCCTATTTTCAAACTGTCTTTGAGGCCTAACAATGACTGCACACATCTACTGACTATGTAAAATTGCAAGTCATAACTGTTCCCAGCAGAATAACATGAAAGCACTGCTCAGCCTTCAGTTTGAATTTCTTCACCACCACAAGCAACAAGCTTTGCACACTTTCCCAGATCAAGCTTCTCATCAGCTTTTCTTTTGGCAAAATTTCTGCTGACATAACATTGCACTTTGAACCAGTATCAGCTTTGAGCTCTACAGGTCGCCCATTAACTAGAAAAGTACAAAAATATTTCATTCTTTCCCAGCAAATCTACTGCACTGACTGTTTCATCAAGCACAAACACACCATCAACATAAAAAGTAGGGTCGCAGCTTTCTAATTGATAAAATTGCTTCTTTGAATGTTCTCTTTTAATAAAAGAATGCACCCTTTTGATTTATAGAACCTTTTGAAATAATTCCACTTTTTACATGTGTGGCACTGCTGACCAAAAGCTAAGCACTTCTCTTGTTTGGGCTCATGGCTACCTCCACAATTACGACGGATGACTATGAGGCCTGTCACAAGTTTTGCTAACTCACCGCTCTGTTTTACTGAGTGTGCCCTAGGCTTTACTGTAGCTGCTCTGAGTTTTTCTGAAGCTGCCACGGGTTTTGCTAGGGAGGCCCAGGCCATGGCCCTGCCATTAGGCTTGTACCTTTTAACCTTGTGTTGCATACTATCAACATTAGCACTAGAAGGCACTGCATGCATGCTGTTCTCATTTGTAAACATATTCATGTGCTTTTCTGTGAGCTCATATATCTGACAAATCTCTATGGCCGTCACATAACTGTACTGTAATACTGCACACACTTGCGAACACTTTGCACACTTCGGATATTTCAAATAGCTTTAGTTAATATGAAAAAGATGTGCATAGTGAAAAAATATGGCAGTTTTCCCTTTTTTATACATTTTATGCAATTTTGAAGTTATTTCAAGCATTTTTGTAAGTTTTTGAGTACTTTTATAAATATATCATAGTTTCAAACATTTTGTTTAATTAGAAACTCTTTTCGAATAGTTTAAATGTTTTGTTTTATATTTGTTGAGTAAAAAGTCATTTAAATGAGTTTTAGTGCCTGGATTTGTCTTTCTGACTTGTTTGCTAAGAGTTTGAGCCTTGGATGATTCACTTCTGTATATTCCTCCAATTGTAGCTGCATGCCTCATGGTCTTGAAGAAGTTTTACTTTTGATCCCATTCTGATACCATGTCGCTTGTCTTGTGTATACAAATAAGTCGATGAGGCTTAGGTGTTCATTTAAGTAACACTGTAAAATGCTGCATAAAGGCACCAAGCAGTCACTAAAACCAAAAAATCCAAGATAGTACCTTGAAAAGGGAAAAAAAAAACAGCCCTCTCTCACTTTTAAAGTCCAAAGTTTAATATAAAGCAATCCAACACATAAATGCTTTACAGACACTGCGTTTTTGTCTCTGTTACACAGACTTCATCAGATGCGGACTTTACAACATCACCTAACTTTTATCCTCCTTCCAATTAATCAATGTGTAGTTTTTTATTAAAAGGTTTTTAGCAATGTTTTTAACCACAACTCATGTTGGTTATTGCTGAAGCATTTTCATTGCTTTTTTTCCTTCTGTAATTGATTAATTGGAAGGAGGATAAAAGTTAGGTGATGTAAAGTCCACATTTGATGAAGTCTGTGTAACAGGGATGAAAACACAGTGTCTCTAAAGCGTTTATGTGTTGGATTGCTTTATATTAAACTTTGGACTTTTAAAATGAGAGAGCGCTATTTTTTCCCTTTCCAAGGTACTATCTTGGATTTTTTGTTCATTTAAGTAGATTACTGCACATAAACACATCAAGATGGATGACTGGAACATTAAACTTAAATGAACTAACTAACTCACTGACTGCTACATACATACATGTTTTCACTATGGCGGCTCATTCAAAATGGCAGTCTTGCTTGCACATGCTCAGTACTTATATGCACATGCCCACAGGCTGAAATGGCTCTTAAATGTACAGCAAACACTCTGAACTACAGCAGCCTTCCCCCAGAATACCTAAATCTAGCTACAGATGCAATAGCATATTCAGTCAGCATTCGTATTAACAGATTGGTAACAGAATCCTGTGTCCCTATCTTATGGAAAATAGCACATATGATCCCCTTACATAAAGTAGGTAATTCCACTGACCTTACACATTTTCGTCCCATAGCCATCCTGTCCCCCCTGTCTAAACTCCTTGAAAGATGTATCCATCAACAATTTTTCCACCACCTCTTATAAAATAAGCTAATCAGCAATATGCAACATAGATTTCAGTCAGACCACAGCACCCCCCCCACTGCATTACTATCATTTTTACAAACACTGTCAATAAATCTCACAACTCTAATAAACTTGTATCTGCAGTATTTCTAGATCAATTAAAATCCCTTTACATGGTCTCTCACACTAAACTCCTCAATTGACTTTCCAGCCTGGGTCTGTCATCTCTATCTATTCAGTGGGCAGTGGTTCTCTAGCTACCTTGCCAACAGGTAACAAGCTGTAAAATAGCAAGGGTCCATCTCTGCATATCTTCCCACGTCCATAGAAGTCCCACAATGATCCATCCTTGACCATCTACTAGTCAATATTTTTATCAATAACCTATATTCATCGTCTTGTGAAAGCACCTTGATTCAGTATGCAGATGACTCTACCATCATCTGCTCTTCAAACACCTAAACTCATCTCCATTAAATCACTCAATAAGCTGTCATCTCAATTGAAACCTGGCTTACAAGTACTCATCTCTTACTCCACCCTGAAAAAAACAAACTCTTACTCTTTACTCCCAAAACTCACACCCCTAACATAGCATTTTACAAAAATCTATTCCCCAAATGGCACTGAAATTGAATTAGTCTACCATACCAAACTATTAGGAGTCATAATAGACAATAATCTTAAATTTGACCTCCACGTCCAAAGCAATATCAAGAAAACCCATCAAAAGCTAAGCATGCTATACAGAAGCAAACATTTTTGAGCACATCCACAAAAAAATACTCTAGCCAAAACCTACCTTCTGTCCTTCCTACTCTATAAAGCACCAATTCTAACCAATTTACAATCCTCCATTACCTCATTAATCAACATATAGTGTCATAAAAGAACTCTTGGATCAGAAGACAAACAATTTCTTACCATAAATAAACCAAATAAACCCCCTGGACAAAGTCTGTAGTCATACTCAGTAACAAAAAAAAAAATTCAAACCTCCAGAACTGTTTCTAACCTACTCACCTTTATATGCTCCCTAAAATAATACTTTACAAAATCTTGGACCTACTGTTGTGCCAATTCGGGCTGAACATACTCACTATGCTTCACTCACCCCTTTCAAGCTAAGTCACACCTCCCAACCATCTGCAGCCTCCTACTCTACTCCTTTCTTTTGTTTTCCCACTACCTGACCTTTGCCACGTCACCTCTGCAGACCTTTCCTCATTATCTCTCCTTCTTTCCTCTCTACTCACCTAAGCTACCTAGACACCCTGCCCTGTACTCTTCTTATAATCTCACTTTCTCTCCAGCCTTCTTCCCTCAATAAACATAATATGAACACCATCTCCCATACTAAGACATCACACAATTTCTCTTCACTGTCTCCAATCTTATAATCCCTAATATCTCTTTAAATATTTTATTATAATTGTCTTAGATTAGTACGTGATAAATGAGACCTATGTAACAAGTAATATGACTAATGAGGTCTCATATTTTCTCCAACTCATATTATTGTTTTTTCATTACACTCTATACAAGCCATATGTTCTATGTTACAACATTTTTTATGCCTGTGTTTTGTAGTATAACATGATACTTTGTGCTTTAAAGTATTTGTACTTGACTTTTGAAAGATTGTGATTGCGGAACTTTTCTCCCCAGGCCTCCACTGAAAGTGGGCAGTTTTTGTCTTAGTGGGACTTTCCCAGCAAACAAGTGTTAAAAAAATAAATAATAATAATAATAATAATAATAATAAAATGATAGCAATTAAGCTGTAAAAACCCTCTTTGTTACAAATAAAGTTTACAAGAAACCTGACAGCTTGACCATTATAAGTTTCTGAGGGAATTACGTAGAAAGCTTTAATGACCAAGACACCAAGTTTCTTTGATGTTTATTTCAAACAAATTCTCTTTTAATAGCTTTACCAATGTTATTTTTATTATAAATGTGCAGAGTGCCAGTTCACAAAATCTCATCTTAAAAGTGTATTTCATATTTTCAGACTTTGGCTGAGTATTTGTAATAATGCATTGCAGTTATACTGGTTTGTCCACAAACTCCAGAAACCTTACTCCAGAAGTACTTGGTAATTCATGTTCTTAGGAGTAATCCAGCTCCAACATCACAAAAAAATACTAAAGACAAGACAACAACTTTCATCTGGGTTACTTCTCTGTAAATCAGGCTGTTATCTGTATATTTAGCTATGATCAAAAGATAGTCATGTTATCTGTCAAAGATCCAAAGACTAATATAATGTCTGCATCTGCAGGTATGGGTATGTGTTTGCAGAACAAGTACTCATATTGAGTTTGAACTTGTCGAGTAACAATGTTATTTCACAAATATACGCATATATTTCCAGACCTGTACATACATATGCACAGGGCCTATACACAAAATGTCACCTTAAATATATTTTTCCTTATCAGATGTCAGTTACTGTTGTGCATTGTGTGAGTGCTCTACCAAACTCCACAAACATGACTGCAGCAGTCCAGTGTCATCCAAGTCCTGAGATGTACAGCACTGATGCCATTTATGCAAAGTACCAAAAGTAATTAGATGCCAATATGTGTAGGACACAAAAATACTGGACACATGCAAATGAACATCTTTCTTTAAATTATGTACCATACAGACGTGTAGCTCCTAATGTGTCTTTGGTGACTGTTTTCCCTGCACATTAGAGACATAGTAAATTCCACTTTCCCAGCAAACAAGTGTTAAAAAAATAAATAATAATAATAAATAATAGTGCATTTCTCCCCAGGCCTCTGCTGAAAACAGGCTCTGTGGAACCTAGTCGGACATTCCCGGTCAACAAATGTTAAATAAATAAAAATAAATAAATCATCTTCCATCTGTTGGATAGTTTTGTTCCAGCTGCATATTGCACCAGCCAACACATAGTTTTCATCATGCTGTAACATAGCCAACTCATAGATAATCACTGTCCAGAGCAGCTATGGCAGTCACCGTACCCCATTTGTACACTGCATGGAGCAAATATGTATACTGGTACACATGCACAGAGACATACCCCAAGATGGTCTTGATGTCTCCATGTGATCTACTGTGGGCCTCTGGCATCTCCATATATTATCTGTAGTAATCAGTGCTGCATTATACAAGTGACTGAACAGATAGTATCTCTCCCTTGATTCTAGAAGATGAAAAGACTAGGGGTTCTATTCCCCATCAGATCCTTGGATTCATTTCCCAGTACTTGCACTGCTGAGTGACATAAGGGATGCTGCACTCTTGACTATGTCATCCTTTGAAAGAGACATTAGGTTGAGGTTACACCTGCCTATGTTGATGGTAGCTAGGTGGATGTAAAAGATCCCATGGCATTTGTTTAAAAAAAAAAAAAAAAAAAAAAAACAAGTTTCCCAGGAGCCATTGTCAAATTTCTTCTTGTTGGTATGAACACCACCTAGGGTCTTCTATGAAAATAGGCTATAGGTATAGTGGGACTAATCTGGTCAAAAAACATAAATAAAAAATAAAAATATGTGCTTCCAGTCACAGTATAAACCTCACAAACAGAATCCTTCTGTGGGAATGTTGCTTCAAATATGCTTCAGCATTACTTCAGTGGGTTGTTGTAGGCTCCATTTTTGACACATTGTGGTATTTGATGTAAGACAGCTATTTCTGCACTTAATCTATGAATCAAACAGTGAATGTTATGTGGACCATACTGACTGTACTTTGGGACATCTGGTGCAACACTGACCTCTCTGAATCCTAGTCTTTGAACGTTAGTGTCTGCACAATCCTATTTTCCATTAAATTTTGGTATGGTGAATGTCCAATTTCATCACATTTAAAAAGTATCATCAATTATATGTCATGTGTAGCATTTCACAGGGTTCTCTGTGTACATGCGTCCACGAGAAAGAGAGAGAGAGAGAGAAATCTGATATCACTGTTATGCAGCAGATGCATAGATGTACCTATATTTACTCAGTACATGATGTCTGCTGTGGACTCGTGAATGCATGAAAAACTGGATGCATGTCAACCACCTGCAACTTAACATAGCCAAGACTGTTGCCATGACTATTCATGCTAGCCAAAGGAATCTAACTGTCCAGCCCTTGACCACAGTGTAATTTGTAATGGCAACATACTGTCTTTTGTCAAATAAGTGAGAAATCATGGTGTAATTTTGATGACAGACTGACATTTATGGATCAGGTGTCAGCTGCAGTGTAGACTTCCTATTTGTATCTTTAAAATATTGCTGGCATCAAACATCACCTTCCCCCATATGACCATTTGGTAGTTGTTCAGGCTCTGGTATCTTCTCCCCCTTGACTACTGAAATTCTCTATACCAGGACGTCCAGATAATGTGCTTGATTATGTGCAGCAGGTTACGAATCCCACAGTACCTTTATTTATGGTTAATGCTCATTGCCATCTTGTTCTCCTGTGCTACAGAATCTTCACTGGCTGACTGGATGATTACTTATTACCCATGAAGTGTTGCTTCTGGTTTACTTAGCCTTGCATGATCCTTCCTCCTCCCCAACATTGGGAAGTTTTGGTTCCATATTGTCCAGCTGGGCTCCTTTGTTCCACCACTTTGGGATTTTGGGATGCTCCTAGGGCTCACTTGGAGACTTCTTGAATCAAGACATTTAACCAACAAGTTGCCTATCTTTGAAACTGTCTTCCTCTGTCATTACATGCTGCACCAACTTTATTTGAGTTTTAAAATGTCCTTTAAACCACGCTTATTTCACTTAACATATGATGTTAGTTGACTATATTAGTTTTTACTGCAACATTTTAAATTCATGTTAAGCTAAATTTATCCATGATCCCTTCCATAAAGTATATGAATTTGTTTTATAATTCAGTATTATGATATGCTTTTCTTTATATTAAATTTATTTATATTTTATATGTCTTACTTGTTTTGTAACCCATGCTTGTAATGGCACTTGGTAGACCAACACCTAAATAACTCATTCAAGCCTATGGCTCCTTTTGTCCAGGCTTTTTGGGTGTCTGATTTCTTTAACTAAGTGACCCAGCAGCTAATAATAGGCACTATTAGAAAGGGAAAGGACTTATTAACAAAAATGAGACCAAGATTGTTTTTCTATGATGCCCTATAGTAGAGAAATTAATCACTGTTTGCCACTTACTGTTCATATTTTTATAACTGAGAGACAGAGTTGCAGTATGAAATGCCATGTTGGGAGACCGGAAAATATATTATCAATGCCCATTTATATCACATTATACTGCAAATATTGCTATTCTGTTAGTATTTATGAACATAACCAATATTTTAATATCTACTTAATACTTTAAAAAACAAGTAACTTACAAACTATTGAACTGCATTAGGGAAAACCTTAGATGTTGAAGAAAACTGTCAGCGATATTTGCACTCTAAGTTGCAAATCTTGAGAAATAGTCAATGTTATTTGTGGTGCTAATTATATTTATTTATTTTTATTTATTTTACATTTGTTGACCAGGCTAGTCTAACTGGATACATGTCCATTTTCAGTAGAGGCCCGGGGAGAAAAGCTCCATGACACATGCACAAATACAATATAGTATGTTGCAACAGTCCAAGCGTATAACAGCTGTTGTTAATAAAAAATACAATACTCATAGTGAGCATAACATAAAACAGTAAAAGGTAATGTGCAAGAGATGTTACTATATACATATATACATATTTTTAAATTGCAATAACATGGTCTTTGGTTCATTAAGGATAAGTCTATAAAGATGAAAAGTATTCTAGTGAATAGAGAGAAAGTTAGTCAGGGTTAGTACAGGGGCATAGCCAATGTGTACTGAGAAATAGTTTTAGATTCTGTTTAAAAAGTGTCAATGAAGACAGAGATATGAGTTCAGTGGGAAGAAGATTCCAGTGCTTTCCAACAGTATTGGAGAACAGAGAGTCTCCTGCTAATTTGTTGGATCTGCTGGTGTTGATAAACGGTTTGTTTGAGGAGCGTACATTTCTAAAATTGTTGTATGATGTAATGAGGCTAGAGACTATTGGACTGTTGATGGGTTGATACAGGGTCTTATGCGCAATGACAAGCTGGTGAAATTGAAGCTGGTTTAGGAACTCTAGCCATCCTAGTTGCTTTAGATTAAGACAGTGATGAGTTCTAAAAGGAGAGCCAGTGGCAAATCTAGCAATATTATTATAGGAGATTGCCAGTTTGTTGAGGTTGTTTTTAGAAAGATTAGTGTATATAGCTGAAGCATAGAGTAGGGTGGAGATTAATTGAGTTCTGGCTATGGCAGTCCTGGCTACTGGTGTAAGAAAGGGTTTGATTCTATAGAGGGACCCCAATTTCTTGTTGACTGTTTTTATTGTGCTGTTTATATGAGTATCGAAGCTGAGGTTGTCATCTATTGTTATTCCTAAGGGTTTAGTGGTTGAGTCGGGAGATATGATAGTGCCATTATTAGATACGAGTATGAAATTTATTGGTGTGTATTTTCAGGTTGGAGTGAAAAGTAAAAGTTTAGTTTTTTGGGGATTTAGGAGGAGGCAGTGGTTTAAAAAACATTGCTCTACTGTATTGAATGCTTTTTGGGTAAGGGACTGTAGTTCAGTTGGAGAAGTGGCTGAACAAATTATTGTGGAGTCGTCAGCGTATTGAATACAGGTGGCATCAGGAATTGCTGAGGGAAGGTCATTAATAAAAATGGCAAATAGGAGCGGGCCTAATATGGAGCCCTGAGGAACACCTAGGGAAATAGGGAGGTGTGTAGATAGATTATTATCCCATAGCACAGCCTGTTGTCTATTGTGTAAGTAAGATTTGAACCAATTTATGGCTAGAGGTTCAAGTGAGAGGGATTTCAGTATATTTAAAAGGAGCTGGTGATTAACCATGTCAAAAGCTTTAGATAAATCAATAAAGACTGCAGAGGAGAGAATATTGCTGTTACGATTTTTGTTAATGCAATCTGTGAAGGATAGCAGGGCAGTGGTAGTACTGTGGAAAGGTCTAAATCCATGTTGACAATTGGCAAGTAAGTTATTTTGGAGTAGGTGGTTAAGTAGTTGCTTATGGATGCATTTCTCCATTATTTTTGCTAGAGGAGATAGTAGAGTTATAGGACGATAGTTAGAAAAGTTGTTAGAATTCCCACCTTTATGTAGTGGGATGATGTGAGAAATTTTCCAGATAGTTCCTCCACTTATGGTTCTGTTAACCAGAATGGAAATGGGATAGGCTATGGCTTTAGCTCCTTTTTGCAGATATTCTGCTGGAAGTTTGTCAGCTGAGGGGGTAGTAGGTTTTAGTTCTTGGAGAAGGGAGCAAATAAAGAAAGTTGAAACTGGCTTTAACTGAAATGATGGAGGTGGGCTTGTAGTAGATGTAGGCAGATTTGAGGTATCTGGAGATAGTTGACTAGCAAGAGTTTGGATGGCGTCTGTGAAGAAAGAATTGAAGGCATTAGCTGTATGTGTGGGATTCTCAGGGTTAGAGCTTTGTGGGTTAGGTGTGATAGATTGACCTGGGTATAGCAGTTTGTTAATGCTAGTCCAGAACGTTTGTGGTTTCTTATGGTAACAAACCTGAAAAAATGGAACAAAACTATTAAACTAATAGGCCTCACAGTGAACCGTAAAACTGATTTATTGAATAAAACAAAACAAAATAAGTCCATAAAACAACCAGGTACTAAGCGCTTTCACCCAACAAATTCAGGGCATCATCAGAGTACTAAATACACAGTAACATAGCCACCCCTTATATACATTCCTTAATTGGTTAATTGAATCAGTTAGATACTAATAGATAACCTTAACAAAATAATATAATAATTAGATTGAAAATATAAAAAATGTAAATACTGATAATAACAGATTGTATAAAATCAATTCATATAAATATTCAGACAAATAAGTTTTGTAGTTAAAACCACTAAACAACTTCTAAACAACAATTTATAACACTTCTGTATGAAAAAAGTTTGTTAAACCCAAATTCTATCCAGTGGATATCCATGTTAATAATTAACTAAAAATGTAGTACATAAAACAATAATATTAATAATGGTATATAAAAATTCCTATAAAATATATCTAAATGCATATATTTGTGATAAATATAATAAAACTGATGTCATAGTGTATCTATCTAAATAGTTAAATAAATATATATGTATATAAAAACATCTATGAACATGTAAAATGAATCAAATAAAATGTGATTTGTATTTTAATATACTAGATATTGATACATGTTCATTGATGCCTGGCAAAGTACAGGCATTAAGTCTAAGTTGCCAGAGACATTCCTTGGCCTCCAACATGGTCTTCTCATCACCACCTTTGTGTACATTATAGGGAATTCTATCTATGATAAAAAAATAGAAATCTCTTAAAGTTGAGACATCTAGTACTATGTGAATATAAAGAACTGGTAGTTTTTTATTTTTTGATATCTCTAACATGTTCACCAATACGTTCTCTTAGCTTCCTAATGGTTTTCCCAACATAAAATGCTGAACATGCTGAGCATGTTGCTAAATAAACAACCATCTTGGTGTTGCAATTACAATACCCAGGGCATCTAATAGTTTTGCCAAAGTTAGAAATAGCAACATATGGACCATCACTGATATATTTACATAAATGACAGGTTCCACATTTACTCATTCTGGACATTTTGAAAGTGTCCTTGTTGGTGTTCATCTCATAAATTTCCTTCAAATTCCTCCCTTTACTAAAAGTAATCTTGGGATAACTACCGATAACCTCGGTCAACTCAGCATTGTTCGTAAAAACACTTGTCCAGGTCTCGTAAATAATATTAACAATATTGTGAGATGTATCATTGTACGGTAATATAAAAGTGTCATTCCTAGACATATTTATATTGGTGTTCGATGTATTGTTGTATCCAAATTTAATAATAGGTCTATATGTTAAGTGTCTTTTGGTATGAATTTCCCTTTTAATATTACAAATAAGTTCATTGGGATATCCCCTGTCAAGAAACATATTCGATAATTTTTCAATTTCTACATCAAATGTGTTGTCATCACTAATAATTCTTGACAGTCTTATCATCTGACCTTTAATCAAATTCCTTTTTTGATAATGAGGATGGCAACTGTTAAAATGTAAAAAGGAATTTGAAAATGTTTTCTTTCTAAAAATGTTAGAATGAATCTCATCATCACTATAAGAAAAAACAATATCAAGATAGTCACAATTATTTTCATAGATATTACTACTGAATTTCAAAAAAACAGATGTCCTACCTAAAAACTGTGTAAATTCAATAAATTTGTCTTTGTTACCCATCCAAAAAATAAGAATATCATCAAGGTATCTCAAATATAAAGCAATTTTGAACCAATATGTTGATGTAAAAACCAAATCTGTTTCCCAATTAGCTAGCACCAAATTGAATTATATTGGTGCACATCTGGCACCCATGGCCACACCTGTACTTTGTCTGTAGTATTCACCATTCATATATATAAAATTATTCTCCAGTATTATTTCCATCAGTTCAGTCATAAGTCTACATTTTGAGACATTCATACAACTATATTTCAATAAACTGGATAGAATTTGGGTTTAACAAACTTTTTTCATACAGAAGTGTTATAAATTGTTATTTAGAAGTTGTTTAGTGGTTTTAACTACAAAACTTATTTGTCTGAATATTTATATGAATTGATTTTATACAATCTGTTAATATCAGTATTTACATTTTTTATATTTTCAATCTAATTATTATATTATTTTATTAAGGTTATCTACTAGTATCTAATTGATTCAATTAACCAATTAAGGAATGTATATAAGGGGTGGCTATGTTACTGTGTATTTAGTACTCTGATGATGCCCTGAATTTGTTGGGTGAAAGCGCTTAGTACCTGGTTGTTTTATGGACTTATTTTGTTTGTTTTATTCAATAAATCAGTTTTATGGTTCACTGTGAGGCCTATTAGTTTAATAGCTTTGTTCCATTTTTTCAAGTTTGTTCCTTCTGCCACTCAGTGTCCTTTTTTACTGGTTTAGTGTTTTTGGTTGTCACCTCAGCTCGCTTTAACAGCGGTTTAACTAATTATAATGACAGTTTAAGTTCTTTTTTTATTGTTTTATTGTTTTATCGTTCATTCCAAAAGACACTTAACATATAGACCTATTATTAAATTTGGTTACAACAATACATCAAACAATACATCGAACACCAATATAAATATGTCTAGGAATTACACTTTTATATTACCGTACAATGATACATCTCACAATATTGTTAATATTATTTACGAGACCTGGACAAGTGTTTTTACGAACAATGCTGAGTTGACCGAGGTTATCGGTAGTTATCCCAAGATTACTTTTAGTAGAGGGAGGAATTTGAAGGAAATTTATGAGATGAACACAAACAAGGACACTTTCAAAATGTCCAGAATGAGTAAATGTGGAACCTGTCATTTATGTAAATATATCAATGATGGTCCATATGTTGCTATTTCTAACTTTGGTAAAACTATTAGATGCCCTGGGTATTATAATTGCAACACCAAGATGGTTGTTTATTTAGCAACATGCTCAGCATGTTCAGCATTTTATGTTGGGAAAACCATTATGAAGCTAAGAGAATGTATTGGTGAACTTGTTAGAGATATCAAAAAACAAAAAAACACCAGTTCTTTATATTCACATAGTACTAGATGTCTCAACTTTAAGAGATTTCTATTTTTTATCATAGATAGATTTCCCTATAATGTACACAAAGGTGGTGATGAGAAGACCATGTTGGAGGCCAAGGAATGTCTCTGGCAACTTAGACTTAATGCCTGTAGTTTGCCAGGCATCAATGAACATGTATCAATATCTAGTATAGTAACATACAAATCACATTTTATTTGATTCATTTTACATGTTCATAGGTGTTTTTTATATACATATATATTTATTTAACTATTTAGATAGATACACTATGACATCAGTTTTATTATATTTATCACAAATATATGCATTTAGATATATTTTATAGGAATATTTATATACCATTATTAATATTATTGTTTTATGCACTACATTTTTAGTTAATTATTAACATGGATATCCACTGGATAGAATTTGGGTTTAACAAACTTTTATCATACAGAAGTGTTATAAATTGTTATTTAGAAGTTGTTTAGTGGTTTTAACTACAAAACTTATTTGTCTGAATATTTATATGAATTGATTTTATACACTCTGTTATTATCAGTATTTACATTTTTTATATTTTCAATCTAATTATTACATTATTTTGTTAAGGTTATCTACTAGTATCTAATTGATTCAATTAACCAATTAAGGAATGTATATAAGGGGTGGCTATGTTACTGTGTATTTAATACTCTGATGATGCCCTGAATTTGTTGGGTGAAAGCGCTTAGTACCTGGTTGTCTTATGGTAAGTTTGTTGTAGTTGGAAGTAAAAGTTCTTTTTATCTAAGAGGATGGCTTTTTTAGTATTATTTCTACGTTGTCTAAAGGTTTGGTGGTCTGTAGAATTTTTAGTAGTATGCCATTTTTCCCAGGATTTGTTTCTAAGAAGGATTTTTTGCCTAGTAGCTTTTGAGAGCCAAGGGGCAGGTTTAGCTTTATTTCTAACAGAGCGACTTGGGGCGTAATGGTCGGGGATGGCTAAGAATGTGGAATTAAAGTATTCCACTGCTTCATTTAGTGGAAGGGATTTTAGAGATGACCAATTACACTGCTTGAGTTCTGTTTGGAAAAGTTCATGGTTAAAATGCTTTTTGGTGCGTATTATCTTGAAATTGTTTGGGTAAGTTAGGTTGGTTTTGTGTCTGATAATAAAAGTTAGTGAGTGGTCACTTAGATCATCTGGGAGGGTTCCTACTTGGTATGTTTGATGAGGAGTATTAGTAAGAATCCAGTCTAAGGTACTTTCTTTGTTATTGGGTTTATTAATTCTGGTTGGAGAGTTAATAGTTTGCGAGAAGCCATATAGGTTAATATGGGTGGTAGGGTGTACAGTACTGCAGGACTTCCAGTCGATATTAAAGTCTCCTAGGGCTATGGTTTCTTGTGGGAGATTAATAGAAAGCCAGTTAAGAATATTTTCAAGGGTTGTAATTTTATTTCCTGGGGGAAGGTAGAAGCAAATGATGTATATAGATTTACATGAGTTGATTTGAAATTTAGAAATGAGGATTTCGGCATTATTGTCAGAAGGTGGTCTAAGGTTTGTAGTGCTAACTTGAAGCTCTGATTTATAAAGGATTGCTACCCCGCCTCCCTTTTTGCCTGTGCGGTCTAGTCTAAGGATATTGTAACCAGGTGGGGTGACTTCATTGTCTTTAATTGTGGGTTTTAGCCATGTTTCAGATAGACATAGGATGTCAAATAGATGAACATCTAGGAGGGCATGGAGGTGGGCAATTTTATTGTTAATGCTACGTATATTAAGATGTGCTATACAGAGTGAGTTAGAAGGTTTAGTAGGGGCATGGGTACTGGAGTTGTTAGGGTTGCACTGTTCAGTGGCAAGGGTATTTATTGGGCCAGGGTTAGGATAAATCTCCCCGTCTATTAAGGAGTGGAGTTGTATTCTATTTATAGGGTAATGAAGGTTACAATAATAGTTAAGTGTTTTTTTAATATTTAGCTTGGTATATTTAATGTGAGATAGTCTATGATATCTAGTTTGTAGGTAGCAGGGCTTGGATGTGATGTTTATGTAGTTTTGAGAGATAGCTAGTATTGGTGTAGAAGTGTGTTTGGAGGGGTCAGAGAAGGGTGGGGTATAATGGTTGTTCATAGGAGGTTAGCAGATAGGCAATAGTTAGAGTAGGAAAGAGTGAGACCAAGAGTAATAGTTTTATTTGGTGTGGGATGGGTAATATAGCCATTATATTAGATTTATAGAGTGGAAGAAACATGGGAGGTAAGTATGTGTGAACAGGTAAGGAGATATATCAACAGGAGTGGTGATGTAGCAAGGAGGGATGGGAGGTCAGGTAATAACAGGTGAAGTGTTGAGACAAGGAGGGGTGGGAGTGTTAATGAGATGAAGTGTTAGATTAGTGCAGATGTGATGGGGTGTAGCTTTAGAGGAATAAATGTAGGAGCACTGGGGCGGGTGGGAATTGGGGGCAGGGTAGGGGAGCAGAGTGAGCCCACAGGGCGAACGGAGCGGGTAGAGACAAGTGAGTGTAATAGGAGAACAATCAGTGGAATGCTGACTGATAAGGTAAGTTAAGGTAGTTGAAGAATGAATAAGAAGTAGAGTGGAAGGTTTCCAAGGAGGATAGTGAGAGATTACAGTAAAACAATAGGCGTAAGAAAGAACAATAGTAACAAGGTGAGGACAGTAGTCTGTAAAATAAGTATTTCCTGGGAATTTGGGATAGTCAAAAGATAGGGACTAGATAAGGGTGCCACCTAGTGGCCAGGAACTGGTATTACAACAGTAGTATTTTCAGGGGAAGGCTGGTCTAGGGTTGAAAAAGGACGCTCAGTTCAGCTAGGGAAGGTAGTGAAATGCAGACAGGGGCTGTATTAAACTATAGGTTACAGAGGGGGTATGGCTGCTGGCTGACCAGGCTGAGAAGCTTTTTCTTACATAAATGAGGAACAAGTATACTACAAATAAGCTTTACAGCAAGTATGAGGAACACACATACTTTCTTCCTTCCTTTCGTAGAAGAGCATAGGAGAACACTTATAGGGTGATGAGACAGCTGATAAGTTGGGAAGGGTCCTTTGTTGCCAGGAGGGTTCTTAACTCTGTTGGAGCATAGGCCAGCTGGAATGTTTCTTCCTTCCTTTCGTAGAAGAGCACAGGGGAACACTTATAGGGTGATGAGACAGCTGATAAGTTGGGAAGCGTCCTTTGTTGCCAGGAGGGTTCTTAACTCTGTTGGAGCATAGGCCAGCTGGAATGTTTCTTCCTTCCTTTCGTAGAAGAGCACAGGGGAACACTTATAGGGTGATGAGACAGCTGATAAGTTGGGAAGGGCCTTTTGTTGCCAGGAGGGTTCTTAACCCTGTTGGAGCATAGGCCAGCTGGAGTGTTTCTTCCTTCCTTTCATAGAAGAGCACAGGGGAACACTTATAGGGTGATGAGACAGCTGATAAGTTGGGAAAGGTCCTTTGTTTCCTGGAGGGTTCTTAACCCTGTTGGAGCGTAGGCCAGCTGGAGTGTTTCTTCCTTCCTTTCGAAGAAGAGCACAGGGGAACACTTACAGAGTGATGAGACAGCTGATAAGTTGGGAAGGGTCCTTTGTTGCCAGAAGGGTTCTTAAACCTGTTGGAGCATAGGCCAGCTGGAGTGATAGGATGAAAAGCCCAGGGGCCAGGAACGCACAGCATCCAGGGGATATCCTAGGAATTAAAGATGGTGCCAGGAAGGGCAGGTAGTATATACATAATTGAGCATTTGTTTTCATATTTCTTTATATATCTCAAACACATACTGAGCAAGGAATTTCTTGTGAAAGTGTATGTCTTGTTAACAAAAATGTGCTGACGATATATATATATATATATATATATATATATATATATATATATATATATATACATATATATATGCATATATATATATATGTGTGTGTGTGTGTGTGTGTGAGTATTTTGTATAATGTGCAGGATATGGCAATTTATTTAATTAAGTTTAGTAAAAATACAATTCTGGGTTTGTGTGCATTATAATAAATTATAGAATTTATGGCATGACTATGAATGCACTGACTATTATCACTGTAACAAATGCTTCTTCTTGGTAACATTGCTATCTGTAGAGTTTTAAAACCTTTTATTGCTCACTATATATATATATATATATATATATATATATATATATGTTTAGTTTGTGTGTTTTAAGTTGATTTTTCAGAAAATGTTCTAGAATGCAAGGATGTGTGTAGGTTGCTACAGGTATGACATTCCACACCACATACGTGTTAATGAAATAAATATGAGCTTGAATTTGAACATAAGCTTAATTTATGAATTCAGAATATATTATTACAGGATTTTATAGTCATCATTTCTTTCGACAGGTTAATGCATAACTTTAGATTGTCAAACCTGAAGAAATTGCTTTGTGAATCAATTGATAGACCTCAGCCCTGGTAGGAAATTTGTTTTCCTGATTTTTATGGGGTAATAAAATAATTCTATACAGCTTGCATAACTGAGCTTTATTTTATCCCCAGGGCAATAAAGGCATGCAAATATACTTAGCAGGAAAACGGGGCTTCTCTTGTAATTATAAAAGTGTTGAAATTTGCAGTTCACTGTAATGCATAATTTAAGCCACAAAATGTGTCTGCTCTTGAACTCCAGTAAGATATCAATTTTGGTTTGGAACAGTTGAGAAGGAAATTGACATTTTTATTATCCACTCTAATAGCAGAATCTCTTGCAAATTATTCAGAAGTAGCATTTTCATATTCAGCAATAATCATAGTTCTAAAAGCAGTCATTTCTCCAGCCACTGTCACTGTTTTATTTACAAACATTGTTGTCAACTGCAAGAAGGTAGCTTAATTGTATTTGTCTGATTGAGGATTGTGGAAAGTAACTTTTAAGTACAATAATATCATAATGAACCATTAAGTCTACCCGGCATACAGTGCTCATTCAGGAGATAACATGTAGGAGAGACTGTCAAGTGCTGGGGCTAAACAGAAAAGGTACTACTTATTGCTCAGAAAGTCTAAAGAGCGAGGTATGTTGAAACAGATGAACCAGGCAAGACTCGTTTGAATAGAAAAGTAACATACCTTAATGAAACCAGATGGAATCAATGATTTTTAATAGAACTAAATAGTAGATGTTAAAGTTGAATCGAGCTGTTATCAACTGACAACTCAATGACAGCTGTCAAATGAGTGAGGCAAGGAACTATGACTGTACAAAACATAGTGACAGCTGTCAAATCAAGAGAGTGCCATTACTGCTTCATATCCAGTTTATCAGAAATTAATTCAGATTCAAAACATAGGCACTCAAAGGAGATTCAAGACATATCATAAAGAAGTAGTTTCTAGAATCAGCTCTTTCATTTCAAGCTGCCAAATTACATGACAGAAAAGGTACACCAATGGACAAAGCCATCATATGAGAGCAAGGCAACATAAAGTGGATGACCTATAAAATAAGTAATGGAGGAATAACTCTTAACAAAATGATATATCTGAAGGAAAAGAGGGGGGTATGCAATAGCATAGCTGCAATCAGCATTCCCCAAGACCTTAAAGTTGAATCCAGTGCAGTCCTGGATAACAAAATGCATAAAATACTGACTTCCAGGTATGTAAATGGGAAGAATCATTGACCAATTTATTTAAAGAATTTTGAACTTTCAAGATCTTGGAATCAGCCAAAGCAACACAACAAAGATCTTTAATTCCACTGTAAAAATAGTTATCTTACTATAAATATCCAGTGGCCTTGCAGATAAAATATAAGGACATACAGCTAGCATTTATACCGAAGAGGCAGTCATATATTTTCTGCAGTGTATCTTCCATGAAAAAGTGCCAGACCTTTCCAGCAATGGAGCATGTACATACCTGCAACAGGATCCACAAATGACCTGCAGACAGCTAACAGAGAGCTAAAATCCTAACTGAGATCCAGGGGACCCAGGATTAGTTTGTCAGTGTCAGATGTTGGCCTGTAACAATAATGGTTAAAGTGCTGTTGTCATGCACTTGCACCCACATACAAGAAGGTCTCCCAAATTATATTTGTAATTATGTAACAAAAAAGGAAGAATTCATGATGACTACATTTGCTCTTGTTTTTCATTACTGTTTTCCACTGCCCGTGAAACATGTACATATACACACACACACACACACACACACACACACACACACACACACACACACACATGCACTCATATATATTTATATATACATGTATATATGTTTAGATATATGTGTATGTAAATTATTTTTCATTTCAAAATCAGTCTGCTTTAAATTAACAGACACTTATGCAGAAAAAAATGTTATATTATTTTGCATAAAAGAGCACCATCATCCAACGGCAGTCTGCTACTTCATAAGCCTAATAGCAATCCTTCATGAGTCATGTCAACTCATTTTAATGAACGTAAACTGCAAAGTGAAAATGTAGACTTGGCATTCATCAAAATATTGTTCTCCCAAAATGCAATAATATTTCTAATAAAATGTCACTATAGTTGGTATCCTACAGACTGTCTAGGTGACCTGAGTCTAGCATACAAGGCATCCTCAGACCTAATATTCATGAATCTACTGCACATGCAAGTCAAATGGCATCAGAAATTCTCAGTTTAGGAATATAAACCTCTTCTGCAACATAGCTATGGGACTGTAACTGAAGGATGCTGCAGAGATAATCCTCCACTTGTACAGTACATTGGTAAGGACATTGATGGAGTAATGTATCAAGTTCTGGCAGTTGTGAAAAGAAAGGGAAATCTGGTTGGTCGGAAATATGAAAAGGAAAGTACCAAACTATTAGGGGTGAATAGGTGCACTAGGGAAATAAGAAAAACATAATTTGTCATGCATACATGGGACTCAATATAAGGAACAGAAATGACATGTATGGTATGGACACAGCTTATTTTCAATATACAATTGAATGAAATAAAGTTACAGCGGAGGGACAAAGAAGGAAGAAGAGAACATGGATGTCATTTGAAAGGGTGCAAAATTTAGAATTGATATGTTATTTCACTGTAGATAGCGAATATAGAACTTAGTGCCAGAGGTATGGCAGCATACAGGAGAAATGCAGAATTTAGGACTGCCCAGAAAAGATGGAAGAAAAACCTTGGTATGGATAAGAGAGAGAGGGACAGTGAATGTAGCTGCTACACATGGGTTGACCTAATAGACCATTGATCTTTTTATGTTTGTATATGGCATCAGAAAAATATCATTGTGCTAGCAGTTTTTCTAATGCATAAAAAAAAATATTTTTCTTCACAAAGATAACTACTGTATTCTGGGTGATGCACTTACTGTATCGTGCAGTAGATGCATTGTTTGTTCGGTCGGCAGGTCACAATGACTATTTTGAAGAATGCATATAAACACTGCTCACTTGTTGTAGAAACAGAATATTTATTTAACTCCCAGTCTGACTTCTGTCTTGCTATCTCCAGTATTACACCTTCCTGGGTCACTGTATCCTTATTTATTAAGTGGTGCATGTTTTGTCCACATGCAGTTCAAATTGTTGTTGCAGCATGAGTTGTTCATTACACTTTATGAATTATTTGACATAACACTTGGCACACAGGATATAGGGAATGTAGTAAACAAAATGTTCTGTATGGGAGAGCTATTAATTGACAAGTGATATATTGTAGAGTGTATTTTCCACAATCCTATGTCACAATTCACTATGCCCAGATGTTTTTGCATTACTCTGGCATACTTCGAGATCACAGTAGTGTATTTTTTTTCACTTTTGATGTGTACTTTGACATAGAGGGTTGGAGATCCAACTAAGACTCAACCAAACAAAAAGGTTCAGGAAGCAGCCCAATCAATAGCAGTCCATGAGGAAGAGTAATAAAGAGAAGCAACCTCATCACTTGCCAAGAGGCAGGCTGAGGGGTGCACTGCAGGCTGTGTCTCCTCATCACTTGCCAAGAGGCAGGCTGAGGGGCGCACTGCAGGCTGTGTCTCCTCATCACTTGCCAAGAGGCAGGCTGAGGGGCGCACTGCAGGCTGTGTCTCCTGTTAATGAATCTACTTTGGAGACTAGGGACTTGAAAGAAATAATTTTCTCATGATGGGAGTACAGGGCTGCCACAGCAGTTATGTTACCCACAAAAGAGAGGGGGGGGGGTTCCATAATACTGCACCCACTGCACATTCCTTTCACCAGCAGGCTGATGGGAAATTAGAGAAAGCAAGGAAAATTGCTTTAATGGGCTCCTAGCTGACAGCTACAATGTCATTATTTTTTGCTTGGAAGAGAATAAATGGGCAGTGCCATGTGATGGCAGGTGGTCAGCTAGCTGACAGGCATGAAGGCCTCCAGAAACAAATTTCAGTTGTGCAGGGTGTTAATCTTTTAGATTTAGTGTATATAAGGAAAGAGGCTGTGGGAGCAAAGACCAACCTCCTTGGGTGTTGCAAGCAGGTTTATCCCCTGCAAAAATTATTTTTTAAATGGTTGACACCCACAAGTTTGACTCATCCAGTTTGTTGTTGGAAGGTTATGCATTGACGTCTTGTAGGGGATCCACTCTCTCTACCTAACATGAAACTGTAATGAATAATGTTTATTTGCAATACACATAGCCATTGCATACTGAATGATACAGATAGCACACTGATGTATAAAGACTGCAGTCTGTGTCACAAATGCTAATGCAAATGTTACCTGGAATGGAAGGTTTTGATGATGCAGTACTGTCCTTATGTCCATATAACCGCTGTCTCTCACTGTAGCCATTGTACTTCTAGCAGGGGGACTACATAATCTGAGAAATAATATATTTACTGCTACATATATGACTGCTGCAATATTTAGTACTAAACTAACTAATGTACTGAGTTTATTTACTCTGAAAAGATTTCTGATAGATTACAGTAAAATCAAACACAGTGCTAGTTAGCTCTCCAGGTAAACACCAAAGCACACCATTCTAGTGGTAAATTTTTAATTCAAGTAACATTCAAAGTGATACTTAAAATTCAAACCCCTAGCTGTGGAATTAGATCCTAGCCTTGATTCCACATATAAGTTACATATGTTTCAACTATAAAACTACATCTTAACTTAATGCAGACTATTATATTTCCAGCCTACTAATTCCTACAACCAGAGCAAAAAGGCATTCTAAGTCCGCTGGTGGAGTACCCCGCTGAATTTGTGACCTCTCTATTTGGTAGAGGTACTTGTGTAGGGTGAAAAACAAACGAGTCAACATGACTTATTTATCAGAGTTTGTAGACTGTTCAGAGTTTTGGCAGTTGGTGACAAATTATTATAATTCAACATACTTCAATTTGTCTATATTCCACAAACCTGGCAGAAAACAGTAACACTGGGTTTTTGCTGTAGAGTACAAAGGGGGCAAAGCGCTATAAAGCCCCTTAGAGGTACAATGGACCCATCTACATTGTATCACATGATCAATACCAATCACTGTGCAGTAGAGGTGAGAGGGTTTATGGAGCGTCTGAACCATAACATAGTTCTGTAGACTCTAATGTCATAGACTCCTGTGCCATGCATTGTTTCACAGAGCAGCTAGGTGTAAGTTCTTATATCTAGTCAGCATAATCTCACTTTCATAAACTGTGTTACCATATCTGACTAGTTGATGTATGTAGCAGATGAAACAATGGTTTATGAATACTGTCTCTCTCATCATATATACTCCTCTACTGTATATCTTCAGAACATTTTCCAAGGTGTGGCTTTGTTGCAGTCCATTTACTCAGTTAAAAAATGGAAATAAATAAGCATACCAAAAATCTCCTTACATTTGTCATAAAGTTTAATCATTCACTCACTTTCATTAAAATTCTGTGACATAGCCCCATTGTGTAGGATTAGTGCACTGTGAAATGCAGGGGTAAAGGTCCACAGACAATTATGGGAAAACCGCAGCAGTATCTCAGGTGGTGCCACATGCCAACGTATTAGCTGATACTGGACAATGTATAAATAAGCTGCACGGTGCATTTATAAGAACCACAGGCATTTGGCAACAGCTATATGGAGTACCAAAGTTCTCCAGGAATATAGTTATCCTGGAAGATGATTTGGCATAATAGTTAACGTGGTTAAGGTGTTTACCTTACAGCCACAAAGTGCAGGGAAGGATTATCACATGGGCAAATTAGCAAATTGCCTTGGTTTAAAATGGCCCACAAGGATGGTTAGCCTAGTAATAATATATGAACCTATGAACTCAGAAGAACCAGACCAAGAAAAAATGTACTGTATGGTTACAGCTATACAGAGTACCAAAGTTCTCCAGGAATGTAGTTATAGAAGAACCAGACAGGAGAAAATGCACTGTATGGTTACAGCTATACAGAGTACCAAAGTTCTCCAGGAATGTAGTTATAGAAGAACCAGACAGGAGAAAACACACTGTATGGTTACAGCTATACAGAGTACCAAAGTTCTCCAGGAATGTAGTTATAGAAGAACCAGACAGGAGAAAACGCACTGTATGGTTACAGCTATACAGAGTACCAAAGTTCTCCAGGAATGTAGCTATAGAAGAACCAGACGGGAGAACATGCACTGTATGGTTATGGAAGCACTGCCATTATTGCCTTAGTAGAGACAGGAGATCCTCCTTAAACAGTGAGTGACAGACAAACACAGACAGGCAAACAGTCAGTCAGACATTCAGACAGAAACACAGACAGGCACACACAGAGACTGGCACATTTAAAAAATGTGTATGTATCTATACACACATGCATATACATAGATGTACGTAAAATAGTCTAAGCATGCAAATGTCTACATCGCTAACATTGACAAAGAAAAAAAAAATCTTCACATATGTCCGCAATCTCAAAGGAAGCACTCAGTCTGCTCAGAACTGGTCATTAAGGACACCACATACTGAATAAAATGAACGTTGAACACAACTAGTACCTCTTATCTCTCCGTAAATGCAATGTTACTGTCACAGAGGAAACGTTGTGCAAAAACCTGTAAAATTGATCTTTTTATTATAAAACAAACTAGAATTCATTCTTTTCAAGTTATAGTTAAGCCCTTTCTCCCACTATATGTGGGCTTCATCAGAACAAAGTTACCAGCTGTCACAAACATTTAAATAACTTTTTAGGTGCCAAAAATTCAGTAATGGTCCGCCCTTAAAGTGGTATTGCTAAATATACCTCTTTATACGTTAATACTGTTTTACACTTTTAAAAATGAATAAATATTGATAAAAATTAGGTAGTACAAAATATACATGCATAATATACTAATTCCTTTTACTTAAAGTTATAAAATATAAATTTTAAATTTAGATCCTGATGTGTGCATATTTCTAAATATATAAAAAAATATATACACAAGAATATATAACAAAATATATAAAAATACACTTGTAAACATTAGGTAGCTGTACAAATCTATACACATATTGACAATTCTTATAACCAAACCTACTTGATGAAATCTTATATATTGTCTAAAGTTACTATTAATACCAATTAATAGTATTAATACTGTGTTCCTTCCTTATAAATTGTACTGACATTTTTAATACTATAATTTCTACATAATTCTCATACTGCAATCCTTAGGCTTCCCACTATTGTCTTATAGTTAATATTGGTTTGACTGATATATAATCATTCATACCTGCCTTCGCTGAAGGTTGGGTGTCGGGCTGGCAACTCGGCACCATAAAAATCGACTGCCAATCATAAGCGGACCGGAGTTCTGCTGTGGCGACCCCTAACCGGGAAAAGCCAGAAAGACAAACAACAACCTGGTGGGGCACACGCTGATCCCATCTTCGTATTCATAAAGTGAAAAGTCAAATGTGAAGCCTATAGAATTGAGTTTACTGCTGTCTCGTGGTTCACCTGAAATGCGCAAATCAGGCATGTCTATGTCGTTAGTCTTTCTAACTTTGTTGGTGTCTGATCCTTGACCATTCGGTATATCCAAAATTGTCGATACGTCGAAGTTGTTTATATGTAACGATAGACGTAATAGACCTTTTTTCATGCATTCCGAAAAATCTAGGACTAGAAGCATTTTGTAACAGCATTAGAAAACATGCACAAATAGGATGGGATATGACTTGTTTGATTATGGAGTGTATGTCTATAGGTTTTGATCATAATTACATTTATTTTGAAGGTAAGCATTACAGACAAAATAGGGGTGTTGCGATGGGATCAGCGTTTGCCCCAATCTTTGCAAATTTGGTGATGTTAGATTGGGAGGAGACTGTCATATTCCCCAACACTTTGTTCAAGCATCTGAGACATTATTCCAGATTTTTAGATGATATTTACATGTTGTGGGAAGGGAGATCAGCTGAACTAGATTCATTTATATAATTTTTGAATTCTAGTAGTGAATTTCTCAAATTCACACATTCAGTCAGTAATAATGGTATAGCATATCTGGATACTTTTATTTCCCATGATGAGAATAGATTTAAATCTTGTATTTATAGAAGGAGCACATTCTCAAACGATTACTTACAGTTTTTGAGTAATCATCCAAGAAAACAGTTGCATAACATTTTCAAAGGGCAATGCATAAGAGCAGCCCATATGACATCTAGATACGAGGAAATAGTTGATGAATTAGAACATTTCACAGAATTGTTTAATGAAAGAGGTTACAACAAGGAAATGATGACAGATATAAAACATTATGTCATTCAAGAATGGGGAAAAAATACCCACCACTAGTGGGAATATATCAGGGAGAGAACAGAGATATTAGTGACAATAAAGAAGTGAATGGTATAAGAGTGAAATATCAACGCACTTGTGTACTTGAATATGGTCCCCAGGTACACAAGATTAAGAGAATTATGGAAAACAATTGGAAAATACTACTGGTGGGTGATGAATTGAAAGAGTTAGTAGGTAATAATATATGTTTGTGTGTGCATATATAACTGTTTATCGCTAGACTGGAGGAACAATTAAATGCTCACTGGAGGGACCATAACTTATTAATTGATAATTGTTTCTAACTCATTTCCAGTATAGGCTTATAAGATATGAACTCATTAAGCCCTGGGGGACAGGTGGCGTCTAAATATAACTGCCACCACATCTCCCTATAACTTAATAAGCTCTTGTAGTCCTTGCCTCGGGGATCGTTTTTAATGGTGTCTAATATTGCAAATTTAAATTCATATGTCTGACCTTCCCTTCCTATGTGCCTATACAAAGCACTTGTAGTATCCCTCTTCTTTATATTATACATGTGCTCATAAATTCGTTTTTTCAAACACCTCTCTGTCTTTCCTACATAATAGCCTGTACATTCTTTGCACATTGCTATGTAAATCACCATTTTAGTATTACAATTCCCTTTAGCAAATTTGAGCTTAGGTTTAAATGAATATTGGATAACTATTTCCTTTTTATCTGTAATATGTCTACATTGGTTACACGAACCACATTTTGTAGTATACTGTGTTCTTCCTCTACTGTTATCTATTTCAATTGTTCTATATTGTTCTAAATAACTTTTTATGTTCTTACCCATCTTGTAAACAATTCCTGGTTTACTACCCATTATTTCTAAGAGACTTATGTCACTGGTAATCAAATGCCAAAATTTCATAATAATTCCAATGACATCTTTAATTATAGGACTGTATAGTATAATAAAAGATCTCCTATGATGGTCCGTCCCTTTTGTTTCGCTGTTAGTATAATCCTTAGTTTTGATTATTAAATTGTTTCCTGTGTCAGATCCTAAAAGTGATATATACTTATTACCCCATTCTTGTAACACATATTTGTCCACCTCATTCAACATTTTCTGTGGATATCCTCTCTCATGAAACATATTATTAATATGACCAATTTCCTCAACTAGTGTGTTGTAGTCTGAAGTCATACGTGAAGCTCTTATACATAGTCCTAACATATACACAATACATATAGGCAGTTGTAGACTTATATTTATATATTTTCATATTTCATCATTATTTTTTTAATTATTATTTTTTATATATTTTTTTGATAATATATATTTTTTTGATAATTTTCATTTTATTTTCATTTATTAATATATCTAGTTAGCCTCTCAACCCAAGAGAGACAGTATAGGTTTGCAATGTTTGGTGGTTTTGTCACCATATATGAAATATGAAAAATATTTTTAGTCATTATTTGATATATGTATTAAATTTAGAAGTAAGTTATTATAAAAATGTTTTACATAGGTCATGTTCAGGAAATAGCCAATCAGATTTTATTTGGTATTTGTTTTCACACAGAGATATGTGCGAATATAGATAATGATTATATATGTATTAGTCAATAAGTAATACCATTATGATATTGTATACAACTAAGTAGTTTTTATTGACAGCTGAATGTTGCCGATACTCTGCTTTAGAAACTACATTACAGGTTTATGTTCAACAGAAACATAGTAACGATAGCAGAGATTAAATAATTGTGGTATGCATTTTCTAATAATATCAGCAACACAGCTAGTATTTGATAATATTTTTAACAATTGTTTAACAGTTTTAACAGGTCGATATATCTGATTCAGAACATATGCAATTGCACGGGTGGAGAGTTGGATATAAAAGGGTAATATCACTTTCATTTACAGAAAGCAATTGTTTGAATTTGTTGATTTTGGTGCCAAAAAAGTAATTTAAACCGTCCTGACAACAGATATGGTGTTCTGAAGAAGCCCATATGGTGTGGGTGAAAGCGCTTAACCGTTATTAAGTTGTGGCATTTGGTCTTTGTAATATTTCTAGTAATAAAAGTATTACTTATACTTTGGCGTTGTGGATATGCTTTTGTGAAGGAGTGGAGCCTAGTTTCATCGGAGGTGAAGCTGTGTTTCCTGGCTGGATTAATGTACCGATTCAGAGGTGAACGAGCACTTATTGGGAACTCCGTAGCACACACAATTGTTTAGCTATAGTTTTTGACCATATTTAGCGATACCACTTTAAGGGCAGACCATTACTGAATGTTTGGCACCTAAAAGTTATTTAAATGTTTGTGACAGCTGGTAACTTTGTTCTGATGAAGCCCACATATAGTGGGTGAAAGCACTTAACAACTATAACTTGAAAAGAGTGAATTCTAGTTCGTTTTATAATAAAAAGATTGATTTTACAGGTTTTTGCACAGCGTTTCCTCTGTGACAGTAATGTTGCATTTACGGAGAAATAAAAGGACACCACATACACTAACGCCATAGATATAGCCAACCGGCTGGCAAACAGGTTCAGCAAAAACTTCACCTCTCTGCCCCCCCATCAGTAAATCAGGACAACCCCAGCACCTGCCCCCTCCCCTTATCTGAAGGGAGCAAGTCATCAATAACCTCTCAAAGGCAAACAATACAGCCTCCATGGGACCCAATAACATACCAGGCTGCATCGTACATGAACTCAGGCAGGAACTTGCAGCACCATTAGGCACCTTATTCAACCAAAGCCTGAGTACTGGCTTCATCCCAGCTGAGTGGAGAACAGCCACTGCCATCCCTTTGCACAAAGATGGAGTGTCCACCGATCCAGGAAATTATAGACCCATTAGTCTAACTAGCCTGATCTGCAAGACCATGGAAGAGATTATCATGGACCTCATTAACAAGGACATTGGCAACCTCTAAATATTTAATCCCACACAGTTTGGTTTCATCAAAGTGAGATCATGCCTGTTAAATTTGGTCGAGTTTGACTCGACTTTGAGACAGTCACTAAAGCCATGGATGATGGTGAAGATGGGGCACACCGCCTACCTTGACCTGGCCAAAGCCTTCGATACTAGTCCCCACTCAGGTATAATAGATAAACTCTCTCAACTAGACATCAATCCATATATTACCAGATAGGTAGCAAACTGGCTCACTGATAGAACACACCTGGTCAAAATAGGGGAAGCCACCTCAAGCAGTAGACCTGTAATGAGCAGTGTACCAAAGGGATCAGTCAAGGGGCCTCTGTTGTTTGTGATATACTTTTCTGAGGTGCAGGCCAAAACCAGTGCCCTGTGGCTGACAAAGTTTGCAGATGACTGCAAGCTGGCTGCTGTCATCAATTGCCCTAGTGATGTGGACATCCTCCAAGAGGATCTCACCCAAACAAGTGACTGGTGCCAAAAACATGGCCTCAAACTGAATGCCAAAAAATGCATCATCATCCCCTTTGGGGAGAGTGATGTCCCCACAAATTATCACATTAATAACAAGGTCCTAAGCACACAATCATTCGTGAGGGACTTAAGCACCCAGGTTGATAACAAACTAACTTTTGACTACCATATTGCCTCCATTATACAGAAAGCTTTTGACATGGCCCACCTCATTAGTAAGGGTTATCTCATCCAAGAACAAGGAGGTCATAACATCCCTGTATTCTTTCCTTATAAGACCCATTATTGAGTACAATTCCCCATTCGACATGTACCTCACAAAGCACATGCAGCAGCTGGAGAGACCACAGAGGTTCTTCACCAGGAGAATCCAAGGCCTCAAACATCTACCCTACAAAGATAGGCTAAAGGCCCTGTCCCTCTACTCAGTCTCCTCCTCAGAGGTGACCTCTGTCTAGCATACAAAGCAATCTCAGACCCAGCCTTGATGGGACTGCTGCATATCTGCAAGTCAAGCTCCACTCTAGTAACCTGCACACCCGACCTCAACCTGGTCTGTGACATCAATTGGACTTGTTGGTGGGAAGATTTGTGTCCCAGAGACTCCCCCATCTGTGGAATAGATTCCCTCTCAATGTCAAGCAGAGTACCTCATTAACCCTTTATAAGCACAACCTGGATAACTGGATGGGGAACAGAAAATACACTCCTGGGATTCCACCTTTGTCCCCACTAGATAGGGATATTGGGTGCTGACTTGTCGGAACATGGGCTAAATTCTTGGCTAGGCTTGTAAGGGACTCAGGGCCAATAGCCTAGTAACTTCCTATGATCCTATGTAGCACTTAGCAGTGTTTGCTCCGAGACATAACCTAGGAACATGTTTCTTTTGCAGTTGAACAGACCCATTGCACCCCTGTACCCACTGCTAATTAAATATTCTAACTTCAAGATTGCACAATACCGGCAAAAGTGCATATTTCACAACCATGGTAATGTCGTGATCTTGCTCACTTGTCGGCAATCTGTTTTGCTGACCAAAGTACACGCGTTGACAAAATAGATGCTTTAAAGAAAATTGATTTCATTAATGTTTTCCATAGATATGTGTATACACTCACACACGTACGCCTCCTACTACTTATACGTTACCTCTGTGGTCATACAACAGTAGGGAAAAGGGACAACTCCCTAAACCCTGCTGTCACACAGTCTCACAGTAAGTCCATTCATGCATGTTCAATGAACTGTTACTAGATTAACAGATTAACCCAGTTCACAGCTTCACCAAACAAATGCACTAGCATGCAAACTGTAACCATATACATATATATGAGTAGTGGACCAAGAATATAACCTTGTGGGACACCAACTGAGACTGGTAGTAGGGATGAGATCTCATTTTGCCACGGTGAATATGTATATCTATCTACAGAAACTATATAAATGTGTGTGTGGGCTCCTTATATTTGCATGTATATATTGATAAGTATACATATGCACACAAACACACAGACACACACACACACACACACACACACACACACACACACACACACACACACACATACACACACATATACATGCAAATATAAGGAAATTGCATAAGTCTGTTCAATATTTCAATTAATTTTACATATAGTAGACGACAATCTGACATTTGGAATCATAACAGACTTCCGATTGATGTTTGAAAAAATTAATATATATACATCTGCACACCTATATATATTGCAGACTGCAATTTCTGATATAGCACTGTCACCATATAGGCATAATGGTGACAGAGTGCGCATGTGGACTGCACTGTTTTCAGTACATACATGCCCAGTACTTGTTCTCAATATGCAGACATCTCATGGTCATAGAGCGTGATGGTAATTGTGGAATATGAAGCCCAGGTTAGATACAGATGAACAGTACTATATAGGAATGGATCATATTCACAGCACAGTTGTGTATGTTTCTGATTTGGCCATTCCTATGTATTATCCTAGCTTCACTGTTTCTTCTTTTTCTAGCAATCTCCTATACAATGCATGGTAGTGCTATTCTCCAATAGTTTAAAGTGTGCTGGCATGAACTACACTATCCTGGTGCTAGTATGGTGCACACCCAACGTTCCTGTTATAAACTGACCTCCCGTGCACCCTTGTGCACTGTACACTTGTCAGCACACACAGTGCTGCTGTACTATGCACCCTACCACTAATGTTTCTTTAATTCACTAATGCCTGTTATGCTGTTACGGCATATTGTGCACACTGCTGCTGTTGTGAGCCCCGTGTCATATTACTACATTCCTCCTGAGTGCTTTTAAGAGTATTCTGCAATAGTGTCTCACTGATATTCACCCTGCATACTTTCATATATCCCCCTGTTATATTTTGTGCTGTTTTTCAGTGTTGAAGATCTCAAAAATGATTTTGTTTTTATAGGGTTGGGAAGCCAAAAGTAGTTGTTTGATTAGATAATTAAATTTACCTGGAGAAGTTGGTGATGGGAACAGATTATTGTAAACTGTAAGGGAGGTGCGTTCTATAAAATGATACTCAATATAAGCCAGTATGAACTATAATCACTGCAGGGGTTATCCTTGACAGTAATGTACATCTTTGCATTAACTTTAAAAAGCAATAGTATCTCTTAAATAATTATTTTCCTTAGAATGGTGTTAAGTATATAACTGTAACCAGGAAAGTGATGGCTGAATTTTGGGTATCTCTTTCATCCAAGAGTCAGTTATTGCTACAAAAGCAGAAGTGTAAGTTATTAGGAATTAATCTAATTTATTTATTAATTTATTTTATTTTACATTTGTTTACTGGGAGTGTCCGAATGGGCCAGGATCCCATTTTCTGTAGAGGCCCAGGGTGAAAGGTTCCATTACCAAAAAAAAAATAAATAAATAAAATCACATGACAAGTCACTAATATAAGCTCTCTTATGGTAATGTTTGTTATACAGTATTAAAATAGCAAAAAATGTATAAGATATAGGTAAAAAAAAGTTAACATATGAGCTGAAATAAGCACAGACTTAGATACAACATGATAATTTGATTGACATGAATAAAGTCACACATTAAGCATCACACTGCATAATAAGTAGTCACTGAGTTTTTATGTCAATATGTATATAGCAATGTAGTAAAAGACATAGACCAGGCTTGGGTTATACTGAAAGTAAAAACTTAAAAGTTAGGTGAATGAGATGCCATACAGAACAAGGAAAAAGGTCATCCTGAGGTAGTGCAAGAGCAGAGCCACTTACTGGTTAAGTGTTCCTTGAGGAGCAGTTTAAGTATCTGTTGGGTAATGGAGTTCCAAGTCTTTGATATTTGGTTGGAGAACAGGGAATCCCCAAAACTATTATTAGCTTTAGTTATCTTTAGTAGAAGTTTGTTGGATGACCGCAGGGATCAACTATTAGAGTAAGGTTGCACTAGGTTTTTGAGGGCAGAGTAGTTGTCTGGTTGGTGAATAATGGCGTGGGCAATTGTAAGTTGATTGAGGGATAGAAGATTTGGTAATTCAATCCACTTCAGTTGGTGGAGAGTTGAGCAGTGGCGGGATGTGTTAGGGAGATTAGTTGCAAATCTAGCTATTTTATTGTTGCAGGTCTCTAATTTGTTTAGGTCTGATTTTCTAAGGTTTGTATACATGGGAGAGGCATACAGCAGAGTGGATAGTAGATGCATCCTGGCTATAGACTGTCTGGGGGTATGAGTGAGGAATGGATTGGCTCTGTACAGTGACCCAAGTTTGTTGTGGACCTTTTTGATGGATAGGGCTATGTGCTTGTCATATTTTAGGGAGTTGTCAATTGTTACACCTTGCAGTTTGGTATGATCAACAGGTTCTACTGTGGTTTTGTTAGAGCCGTGGATGATAAATGAAGGGGGGGGGTCAGATATTTTGTTATTTGAGAATAGCATTAGTTTTGCCTTGTTTGGGTTAAGTATGAGTTGGTTATCAGAGAGATACTGTTCTATGTCTGTAAGGGATTTTTGGGTTATAGATAGGAGCTAAGGAAGGGAGGGAGCTGCACAGATGAGGGAGGAGTCATCAGCATTTGTACAATGGTAGCTAGATGGGTGGCAGTACTGAGTTTATTAGTGAGTGTAGTGGCCCAACAATAGAACCTTGTGGGATACCAACTGAGACTGGTAGTAAGGACAAGATCTCATTTTGCCACTTGAGTGCTTGTTGGCATTTAGACAAGTAGCTGTGAAACCATGAAATGACAGAATGGGAGAGGTTTAATTTAGTTAGTTTGTTGAGAAGTTTTTGATGAGATACTGTATCGAAAGCTTTAGACAAGTCAAGGAATATTGAAGATATGAATTGGCCATTGTTTCTGAGCTGGTTGACCGTGTCTGTGAAGCTAATAAGAGCAGTTGTGGTATTGTGTTTTGATCTAAAACTATGCTGGGAGTTGGAGAGAAGCTTGTTGTTTAGTAGATACGGCAAGAGTTGTGAATGTACGCATTTTTCAAGAATTTTGGCTAGTGGGGAGAGTATTGCAATTAGCCTATAGTTTGAGAATTCTGTAGAATTCAAGGGGATGATAGGTGAGATTTTTCAATGTTTGGGAACATATTGTTCAGAGGCAGAATGGTTGATTAGCATGGAGACTGGATATGAGATGGGATCTGCTGCATACTTAAGGAATCCATTGGGAAGTAGGTTTGCAGCAAGTGATGTAGATTTTAGTTTGTGTAGCAGTTTTTTATGAAGCTAGTTTGGATTGGTCTAATAGAGAAAGACTGGAGTAGAGAAGTAGAACTAGTGGGAACAATTGGTGGGGTATTGTTATTTAGTAGGGACAGTATTAAACTTATAAAGTGTGAGTTAAATTGGTTAGCTATGGTCTCTGTAGTATTTGGAGAGCTAGGGGTTGGGGAAGAGCATTGTCCTCGGTTTAAGAATTGTTTTATGGAGTCCAAGAATTGTTGTGGGTTGTTTTGATGTTTTTGTTGGATTAATGTATGGTATGATTTTTTGACACTTTTGTTTTTTTTTTTGGCTAAATTTCTTAACTGGCAATATTTTAGAAGCAAGTTTGGTCTTTGGTTATATGATACTGTGACCAGACTATTTCTCTTTGTTTCATGAGTAGTTTAATTTCTTTTTTCAGCTATATGATTGGTTTTGATTTTATATGAGTTTTTCTAAGGAGTGCCAGGCTGTCAAAGGTATGAAGGAATTTATTATTAAAGTATTGGTCCACGTTGTCTAACCGGAGGTGTTTTAGAGGGGTCCAGTCACATTGAGTTAGCAGGGAGTTAAAGATTTCAGTGGAGAAATTTATTTTGCTGCAGATATATTTATATGTGATGTTTTTATTATGGCATATTTTGTACCACAGAAGATAGGTGGGCATATGGTCACTAAGAGTGTCCGGGAGGCAGCCAAAGTGGTGACATAGGGAGGGCCTGTTAGTAAGATTCCAATCCAGGATGGAATGTTTATTACTGTGTTTGTCGATTCTGGTTGGGGGGATGGTTATTTGAGAGAAAACAAATAGATTAATGAAGTTAGTTGGGTTATCAGAGGTGCAGGTGGACCAGTCTAGGTTGAAATCTCCTAAGATAATTGTTTCTTGGTTAAAAGTTGAGGCAACCCAACAAAGAAGTTTTTTGATTACAGAGGTATTATCACTGGGGGCTGCTATAATGATAATGTTTTTGTTATTGTTTAGCTGGAGATGGGAGACTAGCATTTCTGAATTTGTGTGATCAGGGGGATGCTTTCTATATGTTCCAGGGTAAGTTTATCCTTGTAGATAATGGCTATGCTGCCACCACATTTATGGGTCCTGTTGAGTCTGTTGATATTGTATCCATGGGTTAGGATTTTGCTTTCATTAATATGGTGTTTTAACCAGGTCTCAGTTAATACTGCAATATCTGGGTGGGTGGGGTGGGTAAAGAGAGAGGGTAGCATGAAAATAATGGATTTGTTAAGAATGCTTCTTAGATTCATATTTATGTTTAGGAGATCAGAGCTGTTTTGTGGGTGAGTGAAGAGGTTTTGAAGGACAGAATCTTCATGTGGGTGGGGAGTCTGTTGTTGGAGTTCAGGGCCTGGATTTGGGTGTATATCCCTGCCTTGGTTAAGTAGAGATAATGTGAATAGAAATAAATGAAAGAGTTTGGGTCAATGTTTAGCATATTTGTGTAGTATATGTGGGGCAACTTGTGTGTAAGAGTATTTAAGTGAAAAGAGTTCTCTGTAGAAATTACTATATAGGTGTGGTTATATTACAATTTCAGGTGAGATGTTGTTTGTTGGAATGTTGATTTGTTTTGTGGGAGAGAAAATATTTGTGACTTGTCGATTATGGTAACAGGTAATTAGGAAAGTTGTGAGTAGGCTGAGCAGATGTGTGTGTATGAATAACATTTTAGCTGCACTAAGGGTAGAGTAAAGTAATGAGTGTGTAAGGGATAGAAGGTGCAAGTTAAATAGAAGGAGAAGCTTCTTAAGGGAGGTATTAATTAATTGCTTTGTTACAGGAACACTGAGAGCAGTGGTGGTTGGAATTGGAGATTAGATGGTATGGATGATGTAATTGGCTAATAGGATTAGGGGTGTGTTTGTCTTTTATCTATAAGTGTAGGAGTGGTGGAGTGATTGGGAATTGGGGTAAGGTAGGGGAGAGGAGTGAGCCCAAGCGCATGCAAATGAGATAGACCAGACCGGTAGAGCCCCTGCCTGTAGTGTTAGTAAAGTACAAAAAAAATATCAGTTTCAATGGGACCTGAGGTAGGTTCTCACACTCTTTTAGATCTTGTAGACATATATCTAAGGTCTACACAATTTTAAAATTGTGTCCATCTAAAAATAAGAATGCTATATATTGCAGGATTTTTTGCTAATGTTTTCGGATGTCCTAGTTCAGAATCCCAATATTGACTACTAATTACAAGAAAAAAATGTTTTTTAATGTTGATGATGGAAAGTGTATATTATAGCAATAACTCACGCCTGGGTGTGGGTAATGCTGGATTTAGCCATGGTTGGCAAGATTTTGTCCCGAGGGCGAAGCCCTAGGGACCAAACAAAGCCAACCGTGGGTAAATCCAGCATTACCCACACCCAGAAGTGGTTATTGCTATTATATTAATGACATTATTTAAGAAAAGAAATAATTACTTTTCTTAAATAATGGCATTGTATAATGCCTCTTTACTGCCCTTCCGCAGCTGTCTGGTATTCTGCGGCAGTTCTGATGTACTGCATGCCTGCGCAGTACATCAGAGCTGTGGGCAAAAGCAACGGAGAACACAAGATCTCCGTTGCTTTTTACTGTTCGCTATGTTAAATGGGTTTAACATAGCGAGACAGCTTTAAAATAAGCAACGGAGATCTCTGTTGCTTATTGTAAAGCTGTCTCGCTATGTTAAACCCATTTAACATAGCGAAACAGTAAAAAGCAATGGAGATCTTGCGATCTCCGTTGCTTTTTTTTTTTAAAAAAACTGTCTCGCTATGTTAAATGGGTTTAACATAGCGAGACAGCTTTAAAATAAGTAACGGATATCTCCGTTGCTTTTTTTAAAGCTGTCTTGCTATGTTAAACTCCTTTAACATAGCGACACAGTGTGTAAAAAGCAACGGAGATCTCCGTTGCTTTTTTTAAACCTGTGTCGCTATGTTAAACTCTTTTAACATAGCGAGACAGTGTTTTATACTAACGGAAAAAGTCTGGGTGACCGGACCTTTTTCCGTTAGTATATTGAGGGATTTATAACGGGCACGCTGGTTGGGCTGGCCAATCAGCGTGCACGTTTTAGGGGAGGAATTGTATAATATGTTTTAGTATTAGAGCTGGTCAGAGTTTTTTAACCCTAAGTACTGTGCTAATCTGCTTCTCTATCTCTTTCTCAGACATTATAATATTCCACTATCCTTGTTTTATTATTTAAATTCTGTCTCTTTGCTACATGTTTCAGCTAAAGTATGCCACTAATAGAATAGTTTTGTTTTATTTATTTTATTTATATTTCTTTACCAGGGTAGTGTACTGATCAGTATTGACCAATTTCATTCACAAATAAAATACAGAAATGTAAGCAATAACAGAGTAATTCAAACTAATTACATAGGAAAACTGTGTGTGTGTGTGTGTGTGTGTGTGTGTGTGTGTGTGTGTGTGTGTGTGTGTAGTGGTGAACAAGCACATTGCAATGTACAATAAAGCAGAGTATAATGTGCAATATATACATTACTTGTGGGTCAATCTTCAGTAAATCATGAGAGAGGAGATGAGACTTGAAAAGGAGATATATAAGGTGATATGTCCTATGCTGAAGATGGAGCATTTGTCTTGGATGAAGAAATGCTTTTGGGTTGCATTCTAAATTTGGAATATGTGTTGATTTCCTTAATGTCGATGGGGAGAGCTTGTCAAAGAGTAGGAAGAGTATTTCCAATGGACTACATTAATTCAATGTTCTTCTCAGGTATTGATGAGAATGCACTTTTACAAATGGACTAAAATAATAAGTCTGCATCTTAGGATTACATTCAGTTAAAAAGTCTGTGTAGGTTGAAGACATAATTATGATGAGCAGAACAGCATAGATGGATGAAATTCAGCTATCCATTAAAACATATTCATTAATTTTCCTTTTTTCATCCTTTATGGGGACATGGCAGTCTGAAAGCCTATCCTTGCAAACAACTGGCATAAGGCAAACAACCCATCATGAAATGGACACAAGGTAGTCACTGGATGTACACATAAAAACTGTACACTCTTATGGAGAATTTAGAGAATTGCTAATTCCCTACCAGCATATCTTTGGGAGGAAACAAAAACCCTTGCAAAGTGTTCAAGAATACAAGGAGAACATTTGGACTTCAAACAAAAAAAACAGCTTAGCCAAGAAATGAAGAAGGGAACTGTGAGGCAGCAGTGCTAACCCCATTACCATTGTGCCACCCTGCCCACCAAGCATTTGAAGTAAGCATACTGCAGACAGTGCTTAATGTTTCTCACACCCTTACCCACCAAGCATTTGAAGTAAGCATACTGCAGACAGTGCTTAATGTTTCTCACACCCTTACCCACCAAGCATTTGAAGTTAGCATACTGCAGACAGTGCTTAATGTTTCTCACACCCTTACCCACCAAGCATTTGAAGTAAGCATACTGCAGACAGTGCTTAATGTTTCTCACACCCTTACCCACCAAGCATTTGAAGTAAGCATACTGCAGACAGTGCTTAATGTTTCTCACACCCTTACCCACCAAGCATTTGAAGTTAGCATACTGCAGACAGTGCTTAATGTTTCTCACATCCTTACCCACCAAGCATTTGAAGTTAGCATACTGCAGACAGTGCTTAATGTTTCTCACACCCTTACCCATGAAGCATTTGAAGTAAGCATACTGCAGACAGTGCTTAATGTTTCTCACACCCTTACCCATGAAGTATTTGAAGTAAGCATACTGCAGACAGTGCTTAATGTTTCTCACATCCTTACCCACCAAGCATTTGAAGTAAGCATACTGCAGACAGTGCTTAATGTTTCTCACATCCTTACCCACCAAGCATTTGAAGTAAGCATACTGCAGACAGTGCTTAATGTTTCTCACACCATTACCCACCAAGCATTTGAAGTAAGCATACTGCAGACAGTGCTTAATGTTTCTCACACCCTTACCCACCTAGCATTTGAAGTTAGCATACTGCAGACAGTGCTTAATGTTTCTCACACCCTTACCCACCAAGCATTTGAAGTAAGCATACTGCAGACAGTGCTTAATGTTTCTCACATCCTTACCCACCAAGCATTTGAAGTAAGCATACTGCAGACAGTGCTTAATGTTTCTCACACCCTTACCCACCAAGCATTTGAAGTAAGCATACTGCAGACAGTGCTTAATGTTTCTCACACCATTACCCACCAAGCATTTGAAGTAAGCATACTGCAGACAGTGCTTAATGTTTCTCACACCCTTACCCACCAAGCATTTGAAGTAAGCATACTGCAGACAGTGCTTAATGTTTCTCACACCCTTACCCACCAAGCATTTGAAGTAAGCATACTGCAGACAGTGCTTAATGTTTCTCACACCCTTACCCACCAAGCATTTGAAGTAAGCATACTGCAGACAGTGCTTAATGTTTCTCACACCCTTACCCACCAAGCATTTGAAGTAAGCATACTGCAGACAGTGCTTAATGTTTCTCACACCCTTACCCACCAAGCATTTGAAGTAAGCATACTGCAGACAGTGCTTAATGTTTCTCACACCATTACCCACCAAGCATTTGAAGTAAGCATACTGCAGACAGTGCTTAATGTTTCTCACACCATTACCCACCAAGCATTTGAAGTAAGCATACTGCAGACAGTGCTTAATGTTTCTCACACCATTACCCACCAAGCATTTGAAGTAAGCATACTGCAGACAGTGCTTAATGTTTCTCACACCATTACCCACCAAGCATTTGAAGTAAGCATACTGCAGACAGTGCTTAATGTTTCTCACACCCTTACCCACCAAGCATTTGAAGTAAGCATACTGCAGACAGTGCTTAATGTTTCTCACACCCTTACCCACCAAGCATTTGAAGTAAGCATACTGCAGACAGTGCTTAATGTTTCTCACACCATTACCCACCAAGCATTTGAAGTAAGCATACTGCAGACAGTGCTTAATGTTTCTCACACCCTTACCCACCAAGCATTTGAAGTAAGCATACTGCAGACAGTGCTTAATGTTTCTCACACCCTTACCCACCAAGCATTTGAAGTAAGCATACTGCAGACAGTGCTTAATGTTTCTCACACCCTTACCCACCAAGCATTTGAAGTAAGCATACTGCAGACAGTGCTTAATGTTTCTCACACCCTTACCCACCAAGCATTTGAAGTAAGCATACTGCAGACAGTGCTTAATGTTTCTCACACCCTTACCCACCAAGCATTTGAAGTAAGCATACTGCAGACAGTGCTTAATGTTTCTCACACCCTTACCCACCAAGCATTTGAAGTAAGCATACTGCAGACAGTGCTTAATGTTTCTCACACCCTTACCCACCAAGCATTTGAAGTAAGCATACTGCAGACAGTGCTTAATGTTTCTCACACCATTACCCACCAAGCATTTGAAGTAAGCATACTGCAGACAGTGCTTAATGTTTCTCACACCCTTACCCACCAAGCATTTGAAGTAAGCATACTGCAGACAGTGCTTAATGTTTCTCACACCCTTACCCACCAAGCATTTGAAGTAAGCATACTGCAGACAGTGCTTAATGTTTCTCACACCCTTACCCACCAAGCATTTGAAGTAAGCATACTGCAGACAGTGCTTAATGTTTCTCACACCTTACCCACCAAGCATTTGAAGTAAGCATACTGCAGACAGTGCTTAATGTTTCTCACCCTTACCCACCAAGCATTTGAAGTAAGCATACTGCAGACAGTGCTTAATGTTTCTCACACCTTACCCACCAAGCATTTGAAGTAAGCATACTGCAGACAGTGCTTAATGTTTCTCACACCCTTACCCACCAAGCATTTGAAGTAAGCATACTGCAGACAGTGCTTAATGTTTCTCACACCCTTACCCACCAAGCATTTGAAGTAAGCATACTGCAGACAGTGCTTAATGTTTCTCACACCCTTACCCACCAAGCATTTGAAGTAAGCATACTGCAGACAGTGCTTAATGTTTCTCACACCATTACCCACCAAGCATTTGAAGTAAGCATACTGCAGACAGTGCTTAATGTTTCTCACACCCTTACCCACCAAGCATTTGAAGTAAGCATACTGCAGACAGTGCTTAATGTTTCTCACCCACCACCAAGCATTTGAAGTAAGCATACTGCAGACAGTGCTTAATGTTTCTCACACCCTTACCCACCAAGCATTTGAAGTAAGCATACTGCAGACAGTGCTTAATGTTTCTCACACCCTTACCCACCAAGCATTTGAAGTAAGCATACTGCAGACAGTGCTTAATGTTTCTCACACCCTTACCCACCAAGCATTTGAAGTAAGCATACTGCAGACAGTGCTTAATGTTTCTCACACCCTTACCCACCAAGCATTTGAAGTAAGCATACTGCAGACAGTGCTTAATGTTTCTCACACCCTTACCCACCAAGCATTTGAAGTAAGCATACTGCAGACAGTGCTTAATGTTTCTCACACCTTACCCACCAAGCATTTGAAGTAAGCATACTGCAGACAGTGCTTAATGTTTCTCACACCCTTACCCACCAAGCATTTGAAGTAAGCATACTGCAGACAGTGCTTAATGTTTCTCACACCCTTACCCACCAAGCATTTGAAGTAAGCATACTGCAGACAGTGCTTAATGTTTCTCACACCCTTACCCACCAAGCATTTGAAGTAAGCATACTGCAGACAGTGCTTAATGTTTCTCACACCCTTACCCACCAAGCATTTGAAGTAAGCATACTGCAGACAGTGCTTAATGTTTCTCACACCCTTACCCACCAAGCATTTGAAGTAAGCATACTGCAGACAGTGCTTAATGTTTCTCACACCCTTACCCACCAAGCATTTGAAGTAAGCATACTGCAGACAGTGCTTAATCTTTCTCACTCCTTACCCACCAAGCATTTGAAGTAAGCATACTGCAGACAGTGCTTAATGTTTCTCACACCCTTACCCACCAAGCATTTGAAGTAAGCATACTGCAGACAGTGCTTAATGTTTCTCACACCCTTACCCACCAAGCATTTGAAGTAAGCATACTGCAGACAGTGCTTAATGTTTCTCACACCCTTACCCACCAAGCATTTGAAGTAAGCATACTGCAGACAGTGCTTAATGTTTCTCACACCCTTACCCACCAAGCATTTGAAGTAAGCATACTGCAGACAGTGCTTAATGTTTCTCACACCCTTACCCACCAAGCATTTGAAGTAAGCATACTGCAGACAGTGCTTAATGTTTCTCACACCCTTACCCCCCAAGCATTTGAAGTAAGCATACTGCAGACAGTGCTTAATGTTTCTCACCCTTACCCACCAAGCATTTGAAGTAAGCATACTGCAGACAGTGCTTAATGTTTCTCACACCCTTACCCACCAAGCATTTGAAGTAAGCATACTGCAGACAGTACTTAATGTTTCTCACACCTTACCCACCAAGCATTTGAAGTAAGCATACTGCAGACAGTGCTTAATGTTTCTCACACCCTTACCCACCAAGCATTTGAAGTAAGCATACTGCAGACAGTGCTTAATGTTTCTCACACCCTTACCCACCAAGCATTTGAAGTAAGCATACTGCAGACAGTGCTTAATGTTTCTCACACCCTTACCCACCAAGCATTTGAAGTAAGCATACTGCAGACAGTGCTTAATGTTTCTCACACCCTTACCCACCAAGCATTTGAAGTAAGCATACTGCAGACAGTGCTTAATGTTTCTCACACCCTTACCCACCAAGCATTTGAAGTAAGCATACTGCAGACAGTGCTTAATGTTTCTCACACCCTTACCCACCAAGCATTTGAAGTAAGCATACTGCAGACAGTGCTTAATGTTTCTCACACCCTTACCCACCAAGCATTTGAAGTAAGCATACTGCAGACAGTGCTTAATGTTTCTCACACCCTTACCCACCAAGCATTTGAAGTAAGCATACTGCAGACAGTGCTTAATGTTTCTCACCCTTACCCACCAAGCATTTGAAGTAAGCATACTGCAGACAGTGCTTAATGTTTCTCACACCCTTACCCACCAAGCATTTGAAGTAAGCATACTGCAGACAGTGCTTAATGTTTCTCACACCCTTACCCACCAAGCATTTGAAGTAAGCATACTGCAGACAGTGCTTAATGTTTCTCACACCCTTACCCACCAAGCATTTGAAGTAAGCATACTGCAGACAGTGCTTAATGTTTCTCACACCCTTACCCACCAAGCATTTGAAGTAAGCATACTGCAGACAGTGCGTAATGTTTCTCACACTTACCCACCAAGCATTTGAAGTAAGCATACTGCAGACAGTGCTTAATGTTTCTCACACCCTTACCCACCAAGCATTTGAAGTAAGCATACTGCAGACAGTGCTTAATGTTTCTCACACCCTTACCCACCAAGCATTTGAAGTAAGCATACTGCAGACAGTGCTTAATGTTTCTCACACCCTTACCCACCAAGCATTTGAAGTAAGCATACTGCAGACAGTGCTTAATGTTTCTCACACCCTTACCCACCAAGCATTTGAAGTAAGCATACTGCAGACAGTGCTTAATGTTTCTCACACCCTTACCCACCAAGCATTTGAAGTAAGCATACTGCAGACAGTGCTTAATGTTTCTCACACCCTTACCCACCAAGCATTTGAAGTAAGCATACTGCAGACAGTGCTTAATGTTTCTCACACCCTTACCCACCAAGCATTTGAAGTAAGCATACTGCAGACAGTGCTTAATGTTTCTCACACCCTTACCCACCAAGCATTTGAAGTAAGCATACTGCAGACAGTGCTTAATGTTTCTCACACCCTTACCCACCAAGCATTTGAAGTAAGCATACTGCAGACAGTGCTTAATGTTTCTCACACCCTTACCCACCAAGCATTTGAAGTAAGCATACTGCAGACAGTGCTTAATGTTTCTCACACCCTTACCCACCAAGCATTTGAAGTAAGCATACTGCAGACAGTGCTTAATGTTTCTCACACCCTTACCCACCAAGCATTTGGAGTAAGCATACTGCAGACAGTGCTTAATGTTTCTCACACCCTTACCCACCAAGCATTTGAAGTAAGCATACTGCAGACAGTGCTTAATGTTTCTCACACCCTTACCCACCAAGCATTTGAAGTAAGCATACTGCAGACAGTGCTTAATGTTTCTCACACCCTTACCCACCAAGCATTTGAAGTAAGCATACTGCAGACAGTGCTTAATGTTTCTCACACCCTTACCCACCAAGCATTTGAAGTAAGCATACTGCAGACAGTGCTTAATGTTTCTCACACCCTTACCCACCAAGCATTTGAAGTAAGCATACTGCAGACAGTGCTTAATGTTTCTCACACCTTACCCACCAAGCATTTGAAGTAAGCATACTGCAGACAGTGCTTAATGTTTCTCACACCCTTACCCACCAAGCATTTGAAGTAAGCATACTGCAGACAGTGCTTAATGTTTCTCACACCCTTACCCACCAAGCATTTGAAGTAAGCATACTGCAGACAGTGCTTAATGTTTCTCACACCCTTACCCACCAAGCATTTGAAGTAAGCATACTGCAGACAGTGCTTAATGTTTCTCACACCCTTACCCACCAAGCATTTGAAGTAAGCATACTGCAGACAGTGCTTAATGTTTCTCACACCCTTACCCACCAAGCATTTGAAGTAAGCATACTGCAGACAGTGCTTAATGTTTCTCACACCATTACCCACCAAGCATTTGAAGTAAGCATACTGCAGACAGTGCTTAATGTTTCTCACACCCTTACCCACCAAGCATTTGAAGTAAGCATACTGCAGACAGTGCTTAATGTTTCTCACACCCTTACCCACCAAGCATTTGAAGTAAGCATACTGCAGACAGTGCTTAATGTTTCTCACACCCTTACCCACCAAGCATTTGAAGTAAGCATACTGCAGACAGTGCTTAATGTTTCTCACACCCTTACCCACCAAGCATTTGAAGTAAGCATACTGCAGACAGTGCTTAATGTTTCTCACACCCTTACCCACCAAGCATTTGAAGTAAGCATACTGCAGACAGTGCTTAATGTTTCTCACACCCTTACCCACCAAGCATTTGAAGTAAGCATACTGCAGACAGTGCTTAATGTTTCTCACACCCTTACCCACCAAGCATTTGAAGTAAGCATACTGCAGACAGTGCTTAATGTTTCTCACACCCTTACCCACCAAGCATTTGAAGTAAGCATACTGCAGACAGTGCTTAATGTTTCTCACACCCTTACCCACCAAGCATTTGAAGTAAGCATACTGCAGACAGTGCTTAATGTTTCTCACACCTTACCCACCAAGCATTTGAAGTAAGCATACTGCAGACAGTGCTTAATGTTTCTCACACCCTTACCCACCAAGCATTTGAAGTAAGCATACTGCAGACAGTGCTTAATGTTTCTCACACCCTTACCCACCAAGCATTTGAAGTAAGCATACTGCAGACAGTGCTTAATGTTTCTCACACCCTTACCCACCAAGCATTTGAAGTAAGCATACTGCAGACAGTGCTTAATGTTTCTCACACCCTTACCCACCAAGCATTTGAAGTAAGCATACTGCAGACAGTGCTTAATGTTTCTCACACCCTTACCCACCAAGCATTTGAAGTAAGCATACTGCAGACAGTGCTTAATGTTTCTCACACCATTACCCACCAAGCATTTGAAGTAAGCATACTGCAGACAGTGCTTAATGTTTCTCACACCCTTACCCACCAAGCATTTGAAGTAAGCATACTGCAGACAGTGCTTAATGTTTCTCACACCCTTACCCACCAAGCATTTGAAGTAAGCATACTGCAGACAGTGCTTAATGTTTCTCACACCCTTACCCACCAAGCATTTGAAGTAAGCATACTGCAGACAGTGCTTAATGTTTCTCACACCCTTACCCACCAAGCATTTGAAGTAAGCATACTGCAGACAGTGCTTAATGTTTCTCACACCCTTACCCACCAAGCATTTGAAGTAAGCATACTGCAGACAGTGCTTAATGTTTCTCACACCCTTACCCACCAAGCATTTGAAGTAAGCATACTGCAGACAGTGCTTAATGTTTCTCACACCCTTACCCACCAAGCATTTGAAGTAAGCATACTGCAGACAGTGCTTAATGTTTCTCACACCCTTACCCACCAAGCATTTGAAGTAAGCATACTGCAGACAGTGCTTAATGTTTCTCACACCCTTACCCACCAAGCATTTGAAGTAAGCATACTGCAGACAGTGCTTAATGTTTCTCACACCATTACCCACCAAGCATTTGAAGTAAGCATACTGCAGACAGTGCTTAATGTTTCTCACACCCTTACCCACCAAGCATTTGAAGTAAGCATACTGCAGACAGTGCTTAATGTTTCTCACACCCTTACCCACCAAGCATTTGAAGTAAGCATACTGCAGACAGTGCTTAATGTTTCTCACACCCTTACCCACCAAGCATTTGAAGTAAGCATACTGCAGACAGTGCTTAATGTTTCTCACACCCTTACCCACCAAGCATTTGAAGTAAGCATACTGCAGACAGTGCTTAATGTTTCTCACACCATTACCCACCAAGCATTTGAAGTAAGCATACTGCAGACAGTGCTTAATGTTTCTCACACCCTTACCCACCAAGCATTTGAAGTAAGCATACTGCAGACAGTGCTTAATGTTTCTCACACCATTACCCACCAAGCATTTGAAGTAAGCATACTGCAGACAGTGCTTAATGTTTCTCACACCCTTACCCACCAAGCATTTGAAGTAAGCATACTGCAGACAGTGCTTAATGTTTCTCACACCCTTACCCACCAAGCATTTGAAGTAAGCATACTGCAGACAGTGCTTAATGTTTCTCACCCTTACCCACCAAGCATTTGAAGTAAGCATACTGCAGACAGTGCTTAATGTTTCTCACAACCTTACCCACCAAGCATTTGAAGTAAGCATACTGCAGACAGTGCTTAATGTTTCTCACACCATTACCCACCAAGCATTTGAAGTAAGCATACTGCAGACAGTGCTTAATGTTTCTCACACCCTTACCCACCAAGCATTTGAAGTAAGCATACTGCAGACAGTGCTTAATGTTTCTCACACCCTTACCCACCAAGCATTTGAAGTAAGCATACTGCAGACAGTGCTTAATGTTTCTCACACCCTTACCCACCAAGCATTTGAAGTAAGCATACTGCAGACAGTGCTTAATGTTTCTCACACCCTTACCCACCAAGCATTTGAAGTAAGCATACTGCAGACAGTGCTTAATGTTTCTCACACCATTACCCACCAAGCATTTGAAGTAAGCATACTGCAGACAGTGCTTAATGTTTCTACACCCTTACCTAACACCAAGCATTTGAAGTAAGCATACTGCAGACAGTGCTTAATGTTTCTCTCACCATTACCCACCAAGCATTTGAAGTAAGCATACTGCAGACAGTGCTTAATGTTTCTCACACCCTTACCCACCAAGCATTTGAAGTAAGCATACTGCAGACAGTGCTTAATGTTTCTCACACCCTTACCCACCAAGCATTTGAAGTAAGCATACTGCAGACAGTGCTTAATGTTTCTCACACCATTACCCACCAAGCATTTGAAGTAAGCATACTGCAGACAGTGCTTAATGTTTCTCACACATTACCCACCAAGCATTTGAAGTAAGCATACTGCAGACAGTGCTTAATGTTTCTCACACCATTACCCACCAAGCATTTGAAGTAAGCATACTGCAGACAGTGCTTAATGTTTCTCACACCCTTACCCACCAAGCATTTGAAGTAAGCATACTGCAGACAGTGCTTAATGTTTCTCACACCATTACCCACCAAGCATTTGAAGTAAGCATACTGCAGACAGTGCTTAATGTTTCTCACACCCTTACCCACCAAGCATTTGAAGTAAGCATACTGCAGACAGTGCTTAATGTTTCTCACACCATTACCCACCAAGCATTTGAAGTAAGCATACTGCAGACAGTGCTTAATGTTTCTCAGTACACCCTTACCCACCAAGCATTTGAAGTAAGCATACTGCAGACAGTGCTTAATGTTTCTCACACCCTTACCCACCAAGCATTTGAAGTAAGCATACTGCAGACAGTGCTTAATGTTTCTCACACCCTTACCCACCAAGCATTTGAAGTAAGCATACTGCAGACAGTGCTTAATGTTTCTCACCATTACCCACCAAGCATTTGAAGTAAGCATACTGCAGACAGTGCTTAATGTTTCTCACACCCTTACCCATGAAGCATTTGAAGTAAGCATACTGCAGACAGTGCTTAATGTTTCTCACACCATTACCCACCAAGCATTTGAAGTAAGCATACTGCAGACAGTGCTTAATGTTTCTCACACCCTTACCCACCAAGCATTTGAAGTAAGCATACTGCAGACAGTGCTTAATGTTTCTCACACCCTTACCCACCAAGCATTTGAAGTAAGCATACTGCAGACAGTGCTTAATGTTTCTCACACCCTTACCCACCAAGCATTTGAAGTAAGCATACTGCAGACAGTGCTTAATGTTTCTCACATCCTTACCCACCAAGCATTTGAAGTAAGCATACTGCAGACAGTGCTTAATGTTTCTCACACCATTACCCACCAAGCATTTGAAGTAAGCATACTGCAGACAGTGCTTAATGTTTCTCACATCCTTACCCACCAAGCATTTGAAGTAAGCATACTGCAGACAGTGCTTAATGTTTCTCACACCCTTACCCACCAAGCATTTGAAGTAAGCATACTGCAGACAGTGCTTAATGTTTCTCACACCCTTACCCACCAAGCATTTGAAGTAAGCATACTGCAGACAGTGCTTAATGTTTCTCACACCATTACCCACCAAGCATTTGAAGTAAGCATACTGCAGACAGTGCTTAATGTTTCTCACACCCTTACCCACCAAGCATTTGAAGTAAGCATACTGCAGACAGTGCTTAATGTTTCTCACACCTTACCCACCAAGTATTTGAAGTAAGCATACTGCAGACAGTGCTTAATGTTTCTCACACCCTTACCCACCAAGCATTTGAAGTAAGCATACTGCAGACAGTGCTTAATGTTTCTCACACCCTTACCCACCAAGCAGTTGAAGTAAGCATACTGCAGACAGTGCTTAATGTTTCTCACACCCTTACCCACAAAGCATTTGAAGTAAGCATACCGCAGACAGTGCTTAATTTTTCTCACACCATACTCGCAGAGAGACAGTGTGCTTAATGTTTCACACCCTTACCCACGAAGCAGTTGAAGTAAGCATACTGCAGACAGTGCTTAATGTTTCTCACACCCTTACCCACCAAGCATTTGAAGTAAGCATACTGCAGACAGTGCTTAATGTTTCTCACACCCTTACCCACCAAGCATTTGAAGTAAGCATACTGCAGACAGTGCTTAATGTTTCTCACACCCTTACCCACCAAGCATTTGAAGTAAGCATACTGCAGACAGTGCTTAATGTTTCTCACACCCTTACCCACCAAGCATTTGAAGTAAGCATACTGCAGACAGTGCTTAATGTTTCTCACACCATTACCCACCAAGCATTTGAAGTAAGCATACTGCAGACAGTGCTTAATGTTTCTCACACCCTTACCCACCAAGCATTTGAAGTAAGCATACTGCAGACAGTGCTTAATGTTTCTCACACCCTTACCCACCAAGCATTTGAAGTAAGCATACTGCAGACAGTGCTTAATGTTTCTCACACCATTACCCACCAAGCATTTGAAGTAAGCATACTGCAGACAGTGCTTAATGTTTCTCACACCATTACCCACCAAGCATTTGAAGTAAGCATACTGCAGACAGTGCTTAATGTTTCTCACACCATTACCCACCAAGCATTTGAAGTAAGCATACTGCAGACAGTGCTTAATGTTTCTCACACCCTTACCCACTAAGCATTTGAAGTAAGCATACTGCAGACAGTGCTTAATGTTTCTCACACCCTTACCCACCAAGCATTTGAAGTAAGCATACTGCAGACAGTGCTTAATGTTTCTCACACCTTTACCCACGAAGCATTTGAAGTAAGCATACTGGTAGACAGTGCTTAATGTTTCTCACACCCTTACCACCAAGCATTTGAAGTAAGGATACTGCAGACAGTGCTTAATGTTTCTCACACCATTACCCACCAAGCATTTGAAGTAAGCATACTGCAGACAGTGCTTAATGTTTCTCACACCCTTACCCACCAAGCATTTGAAGTAAGCATACTGCAGACAGTGTAATGTTTCTCACACCCTTACCCACCAAGCATTTGAAGTAAGCATACTGCAGACAGTGCTTAATGTTTCTCACCCTTACCCACCAAGCATTTGAAGAAGTCAAGTTTTAATTTTCCCCCCCCCAAAAGCATTTGAAGAAGCTAGGGAACATCTTTTTTAAACCCCCAACATTTAAGTCTTCCCAGCATGTTAAGTTTCTCCCCCCCCAACCCCAAGTTTTAACATCCCAAACAGGCTTAATGTTTCTAAACCCCCTTCCCAAATTTTTTAAACTCCCAAACAGGCTTAATTTTTCCCCAACCAAATTTAATGTCTAAACATTTTTTTAAACCATTAAAAGATTTGAAGAAGTCTGGGGTTTTAATTTTTCCCACCCCCCTTTTAAGAAGCAACTGCAAAGTTTTAATTTTCCCCCCCCCCCCAAATGTTTTTTGGGTTATAGGCCTAGGAGCTAAGGAGGAGGGAGCTGCACAGATGAGGGAGGTCATCAGCATTTGTACAATAGGTAGCTAGATGGGTGGCAGTACTGAGTTTATTTCAGTGAGTGTGAAAGTGGCTAACAACCCAGAACCTTAATGGGATACCAACTGAGACTGGTGGAAGTGGGAAGGACAAGGATCTCATTTGCCACTTGAGTGCTTGTTGGCATTTAGACTGAAGTAGCTGTGGAAACCATGAAATGACAGAATGGGAGAGGTTTAATTTAGTTAGTTTGTTGGAGAAGTTTTGATGAGATGCTGTATCGAGAAAGCTTTAGACAAGTCAAGGAATATTGAAGATATGAATTGGCCATTGTTTCTGAGCTGGTTGACCGTGTCTGTAAGCTAATAAGAGCAGTTGTGGTATTGTGTTTTGATCTAAAACTATGCTGGGGAGTTGGAGAAAGCTTGTTGTTTAGTGAATCTGGCAAGAGTTGTGAATGTCGCATTTCAAGAATTTTGGCTAGTGGGAGAGTATTGCAATTAGCTATAGTTTGAGAATTCTGTAGAATTCAAGGGGATGATAGGTGAGATTTTTCAATGTTTGGGAACATATTGTTCAGAGGCAGAATGGTTGATTAGCATGGAGACTGGATATGAGATGGGATCTGCTGCATACTTAAGGAATCCATTGGGAAGTAGGTTTGCAGCAAGTGATGTAGATTTTAGTTTGTGTAGCAGTTTTTTATGAAGCTAGTTTGGATTGGTCTAATAGAAGACTGAGTAAAGTAGAACTAGTGGGAACAATTGGTGGGATATTGTTATTTAGTAGGGACAGTATTAAACTTATAAAGTGTGAGTTAAATTGGTTAGCTATGGTCTCTGTAGTATTTGGAGAGCTAGGGGTTGGGGAAGACATTGTCCTCGGTTTAAGAATTGTTTTATAGGTCCAAGAATTGTTGTGGGTTGTTTTGATGTTTTGTTGGATTAATGTATGGTATGATTTTTTGACACTTTTGTTTTTTTTTTTGGCTAAATTTCTTAACTGGCAATATTTTAGAAGCAAGTTTGGTCTTTGGTTATATGATACTGTGACCAGACTATTTCTCTTTGTTTCATGAGTAGTTTAATTTCTTTTTTCAGCTATATGATTGGTTTTGATTTTATATGAGTTTTTCTAAGGAGTGCCAGGCTGTCAAAGGTATGAAGGAATTTATTATTAAAGTATTGGTCCACGTTGTCTAACCGGAGGTGTTTTAGAGGGGTCCAGTCACATTGAGTTAGCAGGGAGTTAAAGATTTCAGTGGAGAAATTTATTTTGCTGCAGATATATTTATATGTGATGTTTTTATTATGGCATATTTTGTACCACAGAAGATAGGTGGGCATATGGTCACTAAGAGTGTCTGGGAGGCAGCCAAAGTGGTGACATAGGGAGGGCCTGTTAGTAAGATTCCAATCCAGGATGGAATGTTTATTACTGTGTTTGTCGATTCTGGTTGGGGGGATGGTTATTTGAGAAAACAAATAGATTAATGAAGTTAGTTGGGTTATCAGGTGCAGGTGGACCAGTCTAGGTTGAAATCTCCTAAGATAATTGTTTCTTGGTTAAAAGTTGAGGCAACCCAACAAAGAAGTTTTTTGATTACAGAGGTATTATCACTGGGGGCTGCTATAATGATAATGTTTTTGTTATTGTTTAGCTGGAGATGGGAGACTAGCATTTCTGAATTTGTGTGATCAGGGGGATGCTTTCTATATGTTCCAGGGTAAGTTTATCCTTGTAGATAATGGCTATGCTGCCACCACATTTATGGGTCCTGTTGAGTCTGTTGATATTGTATCCATGGGTTAGGATTTTGCTTTCATTAATATGGTGTTTTAACCAGGTCTCAGTTAATACTGCAATATCTGGGTGGGTGGGGTGGGTAAAGAGAGGTAGCATGAAAATAATGGATTTGTTAAGAATGCTTCTTAGATTCATATTTATGTTTAGGAGATCAGAGCTGTTTGTGGGTGAGTGAAGAGGTTTTGAAGGACAGAATCTTCATGTGGGTGGAGTCTGTTGTTGGAGTTCAGGGCCTGGATTTGGGTGTATATCCTGCCTTGGTTAAGTAGAGATAATGTGAATGAAATAAATGAAAGAGTTTGGGTCAATGTTTATATTTGTGTAGTATATGTGGGGCAACTTGTGTGTAAGAGTATTTAAGTGAAAAGAGTTCTCTGTAGAAATTACTATAGGTGTGGTTATATTACAATTTCAGGTGAGATGTTGTTTGTTGGAATGTTGATTTGTTTTGTGGGAGAGAAAATATTTGTGACTTGTCGATTATGGTAACAGGTAATTAGGAAAGTTGTGAGTAGGCTGAGCAGATGTGTGTGTATGAATAACATTTTAGCTGCACTAAGGGTAGAGTAAAGTAATGAGTGTGTAAGGGATAGAAGGTGCAAGTTAAATAGAAGGAGAAGCTTCTTAAGGGAGGTATTAATTAATTGCTTTGTTACAGGAACACTGAGAGCAGTGGTGGTTGGAATTGGAGATTAGATGGTATGGATGATGTAATTGGCTAATAGGATTAGGGGTGTGTTTGTCTTTTATCTATAAGTGTAGGAGTGGTGGAGTGATTGGGAATTGGGGGTAAGGTAGGGGAGAGGAGTGAGCCCAAGCGCATGCAAATGAGATAGACCAGACCGGGTAGAGCCCCTGCCTGTAGTGTTAGTAAAGTACAAAAAAAATATCAGTTTCAATGGGACCTGAGGTAGGTTCTCACACTCTTTTAGATCTTGTAGACATATATCTAAGGTCTACACAATTTTAAAATTGTGTCCATCTAAAAATAAGAATGCTATATATTGCAGGATTTTTTTGCTAATGTTTTTCGGATGTCCTAGTTCAGAATCCCAATATTGACTACTAATTACAAGAAAAAAATGTTTTTTAATGTTGATGATGGAAAGTGTATATTATAGCAATAACTCACGCCTGGGTGTGGGTAATGCTGGATTTACCCATGGTTGGCGTGGTTTGGTCCCGAGGGCAAAGCCCTAGGGACCAAACAAAGCCAACCGTGGGTAAATCCAGCATTACCCACACCCAGAAGTGGGTTATTGCTGATATCTAATGACATTATTTAAGAAAAGAAATAATTACTTTTCTTAAATAATGGCATTGTATAATGCCTCTTTACTGCCCTTCCGCAGCTGTCTGGTATTCTGCGGCGGTTCTGATGTACTGCGCATGCCTCGCGGTACATCAGAGCTGTGGGCAAAAGCAGCGGAGAACACAAGATCTCCGTTGCTTTTTTACTGTTTAAGCTATGTTAAATGGGTTTAACATAGCGAGACAGCTTTAAAATAAGCAACGGAGATCTCTGTTGCTTATTGTAAAGCTGTCTCGCTATGTTAAACTCATTTAACATAGCGAACAGTAAAAGCAATGGAGATCTTGCGATCTCCGTTGCTTTTTTAAAAACTGTCTCGCTATGTTAAATGGGTTTAACATAGCGAGACAGCTTTAAAATAAGTAACGGATATCTCCGTTGCTTTTTTTAAAGCTGTCTTGCTATGTTAAACTCCTTTAACATAGCGACACAGTGTGTAAAAGGGAACGGAGATCTCCGTTGCTTTTTTTAACCTGTGTCGCTATGTTAAACTCTTTTAACATAGCGAGACAGTGTTATACTAACGGAAAAAGTCTGGGTGACGGACCTTTTCCGTTAGTATATTGAGGGATTTATAACGGGCACGCTGGTTGGGCTGGCCAATCAGCGTGCACGTTTTAGGGGAGGAAGTGTATAATATGTTTTAGTATTAGAGCTGGTCAGAGTTTTTAACCCTAAATTACTGTGCTAATCTGCTTCTCTATCTCTTTCTCAGACATTATAATATTCCACTATCCTTGTTTTATTATTTAAATTCTGTCTCTTTGCTACATGTTTCAGCTAAAGTATGCCACTAATAGAATAGTTTTGTTTTATTTATTTTATTTATATTTCTTTACCAGGGTAGTGTACTGATCAGTATTGACCAATTTCATTCACAAATAAAATACAGAAATGTAAGCAATAACAGAGTAATTCAAACTAATTACATAGGAAAACTGTGTGTGTGTGTGTGTGTGTGTGTGTGTGTGTGTGTGTGTGTGTGTGTGTAGTGGTGAACAAGCACATTGCAATGTACAATAAAGCAGAGTATAATGTGCAATATATACATTACTTGTGGGTCAATCTTCAGTAAATCATGAGAGAGGAGATGAGACTTGAAAAGGAGATATATAAGGTGATATGTCCTATGCTGAAGATGGAGCATTTGTCTTGGATGAAGAAATGCTTTTGGGTTGCATTCTAAATTTGGAATATGTGTTGATTTCCTTAATGTCGATGGGGAGAGCTTGTCAAAGAGTAGGAAGAGTATTTCCAATGGACTACATTAATTCAATGTTCTTCTCAGGTATTGATGAGAATGCACTTTACAAATGGACTAAAATAATAAGTCTGCATCTTAGGATTACATTCAGTTAAAAAGTCTGTGTAGGTTGAAGACATAATTATGATGAGCAGAACAGCATAGATGGATGAAATTCAGCTATCCATTAAAACATATTCATTAATTTTCCTTTTTTCATCCTTTATGGGGACATGGCAGTCTGAAAGCCTATCCTTGCAAACAACTGGCATAAGGCAAACAACCCATCATGAAATGGACACAAGGTAGTCACTGGATGTACACATAAAAACTGTACACTCTTATGGAGAATTTAGAGAATTGCTAATTCCCTACCAGCATATCTTTGGGAGGAAACAAAAACCCTTGCAAAGTGTTCAAGAATACAAGGAGAACATTTGGACTTCAAACAAAAAAAACAGCTTAGCCAAGAAATGAAGAAGGGAACTGTGAGGCAGCAGTGCTAACCCCATTACCATTGTGCCACCCTGCCCACCAAGCATTTGAAGTAAGCATACTGCAGACAGTGCTTAATGTTTCTCACACCCTTACCCACCAAGCATTTGAAGTAAGCATACTGCAGACAGTGCTTAATGTTTCTCACACCCTTACCCACCAAGCATTTGAAGTTAGCATACTGCAGACAGTGCTTAATGTTTCTCACACCCTTACCCACCAAGCATTTGAAGTAAGCATACTGCAGACAGTGCTTAATGTTTCTCACACCCTTACCCACCAAGCATTTGAAGTAAGCATACTGCAGACAGTGCTTAATGTTTCTCACACCCTTACCCACCAAGCATTTGAAGTTAGCATACTGCAGACAGTGCTTAATGTTTCTCACACCCTTACCCACCAAGCATTTGAAGTAAGCATACTGCAGACAGTGCTTACTGTTTCTCACACCCTTACCCATGAAGCATTTGAAGTAAGCATACTGCAGACAGTGCTTAATGTTTCTCACACCCTTACCCATGAAGCATTTGAAGTAAGCATACTGCAGACAGTGCTTAATGTTTCTCACATCCTTACCCACCAAGCATTTGAAGTAAGCATACTGCAGACAGTGCTTAATGTTTCTCACATCCTTACCCACCAAGCATTTGAAGTAAGCATACTGCAGACAGTGCTTAATGTTTCTCACACCATTACCCACCAAGCATTTGAAGTAAGCATACTGCAGACAGTGCTTAATGTTTCTCACACCCTTACCCACCAAGCATTTGAAGTTAGCATACTGCAGACAGTGCTTAATGTTTCTCACACCCTTACCCACCTAGCATTTGAAGTTAGCATACTGCAGACAGTGCTTAATGTTTCTCACACCCTTACCCACCAAGCATTTGAAGTAAGCATACTGCAGACAGTGCTTAATGTTTCTCACATCCTTACCCACCAAGCATTTGAAGTAAGCATACTGCAGACAGTGCTTAATGTTTCTCACACCCTTACCCACCAAGCATTTGAAGTAAGCATACTGCAGACAGTGCTTAATGTTTCTCACACCATTACCCACCAAGCATTTGAAGTAAGCATACTGCAGACAGTGCTTAATGTTTCTCACACCCTTACCCACCAAGCATTTGAAGTAAGCATACTGCAGACAGTGCTTAATGTTTCTCACACCCTTACCCACCAAGCATTTGAAGTTAGCATACTGCAGACAGTGCTTAATGTTTCTCACACCCTTACCCACCAAGCATTTGAAGTAAGCATACTGCAGACAGTGCTTAATGTTTCTCACACCCTTACCCACCAAGCATTTGAAGTAAGCATACTGCAGACAGTGCTTAATGTTTCTCACACCCTTACCCACCTAGCATTTGAAGTTAGCATACTGCAGACAGTGCTTAATGTTTCTCACATCCTTACCCACCAAGCATTTGAAGTAAGCATACTGCAGACAGTGCTTAATGTTTCTCACACCATTACCCACCAAGCATTTGAAGTAAGCATACTGCAGACAGTGCTTAATGTTTCTCACACCATTACCCACCAAGCATTTGAAGTAAGCATACTGCAGACAGTGCTTAATGTTTCTCACACCATTACCCACCAAGCATTTGAAGTAAGCATACTGCAGACAGTGCTTAATGTTTCTCACACCATTACCCACCAAGCATTTGAAGTAAGCATACTGCAGACAGTGCTTAATGTTTCTCACATCCTTACCCATGAAGCATTTGAAGTAAGCATACTGCAGACAGTGCTTAATGTTTCTCACACCCTTACCCACCAAGCATTTGAAGTAAGCATACTGCAGACAGTGCTTAATGTTTCTCACACCATTACCCACCAAGCATTTGAAGTAAGCATACTGCAGACAGTGCTTAATGTTTCTCACACCCTTACCCACCAAGCATTTGAAGTAAGCATACTGCAGACAGTGCTTAATGTTTCTCACACCCTTACCCACCAAGCATTTGAAGTAAGCATACTGCAGACAGTGCTTAATGTTTCTCACACCCTTACCCACCAAGCATTTGAAGTAAGCATACTGCAGACAGTGCTTAATGTTTCTCACACCCTTACCCACCAAGCATTTGAAGTAAGCATAGTGCAGACAGTGCTTAATGTTTCTCACACCCTTACCCATGAAGCATTTGAAGTAAGCATACTGCAGACAGTGCTTAATGTTTCTCACACCCTTACCCACCAAGCATTTGAAGTAAGCATACTGCAGACAGTGCTTAATGTTTCTCACACCCTTACCCACCAAGCATTTGAAGTAAGCATACTGCAGACAGTGCTTAATGTTTCTCACACCATTACCCACCAAGCATTTGAAGTAAGCATACTGCAGACAGTGCTTAATGTTTCTCACATCCTTACCCACCAAGCATTTGAAGTAAGCATACTGCAGACAGTGCTTAATGTTTCTCACATCCTTACCCACCAAGCATTTGAAGTAAGCATACTGCAGACAGTGCTTAATGTTTCTCACACCCTTACCCACCAAGCATTTGAAGTAAGCATACTGCAGACAGTGCTTAATGTTTCTCACACCATTACCCACCAAGCATTTGAAGTAAGCATACTGCAGACAGTGCTTAATGTTTCTCACACCCTTACCCATGAAGCATTTGAAGTAAGCATACTGCAGACAGTGCTTAATGTTTCTCACACCCTTACCCACCAAGCATTTGAAGTAAGCATACTGCAGACAGTGCTTAATGTTTCTCACACCCTTACCCACCAAGCATTTGAAGTAAGCATACTGCAGACAGTGCTTAATGTTTCTCACACCCTTACCCACCTAGCATTTGAAGTAAGCATACTGCAGACAGTGCTTAATGTTTCTCACACCATTACCCACCAAGCATTTGAAGTAAACATACTGCAGACAGTGCTTAATGTTTCTCACACCCTTACCCACCAAGCATTTGAAGTAAGCATACTGCAGACAGTGCTTAATGTTTCTCACACCCTTACCCACCAAGCATTTGAAGTAAGCATACTGCAGACAGTGCTTAATGTTTCTCACACCATTACCCACCAAGCATTTGAAGTAAACATACTGCAGACAGTGCTTAATGTTTCTCACACCCTTACCCACCAAGCATTTGAAGTAAGCATACTGCAGACAGTGCTTAATGTTTCTCACACCCTTACCCACCAAGCATTTGAAGTAAGCATACTGCAGACAGTGCTTAATGTTTCTCACACCATTACCCACCAAGCATTTGAAGTAAGCATACTGCAGACAGTGCTTAATGTTTCTCACACCCTTACCCACCAAGCATTTGAAGTAAGCATACTGCAGACAGTGCTTAATGTTTCTCACACCATTACCCACCAAGCATTTGAAGTAAGCATACTGCAGACAGTGCTTAATGTTTCTCACACCCTTACCCACCAAGCATTTGAAGTAAGCATACTGCAGACAGTGCTTAATGTTTCTCACACCCTTACCCACCAAGCATTTGAAGTAAGCATACTGCAGACAGTGCTTAATGTTTCTCACACCCTTACCCACCAAGCATTTGAAGTAAGCATACTGCAGACAGTGCTTAATGTTTCTCACATCCTTACCCACCAAGCATTTGAAGTAAGCATACTGCAGACAGTGCTTAATGTTTCTCACACCCTTACCCACCAAGCATTTGAAGTAAGCATACTGCAGACAGTGCTTAATGTTTCTCACACCCTTACCCACCAAGCATTTGAAGTAAGCATACTGCAGACAGTGCTTAATGTTTCTCACACCCTTACCCACCAAGCATTTGAAGTAAGCATACTGCAGACAGTGCTTAATGTTTCTCACACCATTACCCACCAAGCATTTGAAGTAAGCATACTGCAGACAGTGCTTAATGTTTCTCACACCATTACCCACCAAGCATTTGAAGTAAGCATACTGCAGACAGTGCTTAATGTTTCTCACACCCTTACCCACCAAGCATTTGAAGTAAGCATACTGCAGACAGTGCTTAATGTTTCTCACACCCTTACCCACCAAGCATTTGAAGTAAGCATACTGCAGACAGTGCTTAATGTTTCTCACACCCTTACCCACCAAGCATTTGAAGTAAGCATACTGCAGACAGTGCTTAATGTTTCTCACACCCTTACCCACCAAGCATTTGAAGTAAGCATACTGCAGACAGTGCTTAATGTTTCTCACACCATTACCCACCAAGCATTTGAAGTAAGCATACTGCAGACAGTGCTTAATGTTTCTCACACCCTTACCCACCAAGCATTTGAAGTAAGCATACTGCAGACAGTGCTTAATGTTTCTCACACCCTTACCCACCAAGCATTTGAAGTAAGCATACTGCAGACAGTGCTTAATGTTTCTCACACCCTTACCCACCAAGCATTTGAAGTAAGCATACTGCAGACAGTGCTTAATGTTTCTCACATCCTTACCCACCAAGCATTTGAAGTAAGCATACTGCAGACAGTGCTTAATGTTTCTCACACCCTTACCCACCAAGCATTTGAAGTAAGCATACTGCAGACAGTGCTTAATGTTTCTCACACCCTTACCCATGAAGCATTTGAAGTAAGCATACTGCAGACAGTGCTTAATGTTTCTCACACCCTTACCCACCAAGCATTTGAAGTAAGCATACTGCAGACAGTGCTTAATGTTTCTCACACCCTTACCCACCAAGCATTTGAAGTAAGCATACTGCAGACAGTGCTTAATGTTTCTCACACCATTACCCACCAAGCATTTGAAGTAAGCATACTGCAGACAGTGCTTAATGTTTCTCACATCCTTACCCATGAAGCATTTGAAGTAAGCATACTGCAGACAGTGCTTAATGTTTCTCACACCCTTACCCACCAAGCATTTGAAGTAAGCATACTGCAGACAGTGCTTAATGTTTCTCACACCCTTACCCATGAAGCATTTGAAGTAAGCATACTGCAGACAGTGCTTAATGTTTCTCACACCCTTACCCACCAAGCATTTGAAGTAAGCATACTGCAGACAGTGCTTAATGTTTCTCACACCCTTACCCACCAAGCATTTGAAGTAAGCATACTGCAGACAGTGCTTAATGTTTCTCACACCCTTACCCACCAAGCATTTGAAGTAAGCATACTGCAGACAGTGCTTAATGTTTCTCACACCCTTACCCACCAAGCATTTGAAGTAAGCATACTGCAGACAGTGCTTAATGTTTCTCACACCCTTACCCACCAAGCATTTGAAGTAAGCATACTGCAGACAGTGCTTAATGTTTCTCACACCCTTACCCACCAAGCATTTGAAGTAAGCATACTGCAGACAGTGCTTAATGTTTCTCACACCATTACCCACCAAGCATTTGAAGTAAGCATACTGCAGACAGTGCTTAATGTTTCTCACACCATTACCCACCAAGCATTTGAAGTAAGCATACTGCAGACAGTGCTTAATGTTTCTCACACCCTTACCCACCAAGCATTTGAAGTAAGCATACTGCAGACAGTGCTTAATGTTTCTCACACCATTACCCACCAAGCATTTGAAGTAAGCATACTGCAGACAGTGCTTAATGTTTCTCACACCCTTACCCACCTAGCATTTGAAGTAAGCATACTGCAGACAGTGCTTAATGTTTCTCACACCCTTACCCACCAAGCATTTGAAGTAAGCATACTGCAGACAGTGCTTAATGTTTCTCACACCCTTACCCACCAAGCATTTGAAGTAAGCATACTGCAGACAGTGCTTAATGTTTCTCACACCCTTACCCACCAAGCATTTGAAGTAAGCATACTGCAGACAGTGCTTAATGTTTCTCACACCATTACCCACCAAGCATTTGAAGTAAGCATACTGCAGACAGTGCTTAATGTTTCTCACACCCTTACCCACCAAGCATTTGAAGTAAGCATACTGCAGACAGTGCTTAATGTTTCTCACACCCTTACCCACCAAGCATTTGAAGTAAGCATACTGCAGACAGTGCTTAATGTTTCTCACACCCTTACCCACCAAGCATTTGAAGTAAGCATACTGCAGACAGTGCTTAATGTTTCTCACACCCTTACCCACCAAGCATTTGAAGTAAGCATACTGCAGACAGTGCTTAATGTTTCTCACACCATTACCCACCAAGCATTTGAAGTAAGCATACTGCAGACAGTGCTTAATGTTTCTCACACCCTTACCCACCAAGCATTTGAAGTAAGCATACTGCAGACAGTGCTTAATGTTTCTCACACCCTTACCCACCAAGCATTTGAAGTAAGCATACTGCAGACAGTGCTTAATGTTTCTCACACCCTTACCCACCAAGCATTTGAAGTAAGCATACTGCAGACAGTGCTTAATGTTTCTCACACCCTTACCCACCAAGCATTTGAAGTAAGCATACTGCAGACAGTGCTTAATGTTTCTCACACCCTTACCCACCAAGCATTTGAAGTAAGCATACTGCAGACAGTGCTTAATGTTTCTCACACCCTTACCCACCAAGCATTTGAAGTAAGCATACTGCAGACAGTGCTTAATGTTTCTCACACCCTTACCCACCAAGCATTTGAAGTAAGCATACTGCAGACAGTGCTTAATGTTTCTCACACCATTACCCACCAAGCATTTGAAGTAAGCATACTGCAGACAGTGCTTAATGTTTCTCACACCCTTACCCACCAAGCATTTGAAGTAAGCATACTGCAGACAGTGCTTAATGTTTCTCACACCCTTACCCACCAAGCATTTGAAGTAAGCATACTGCAGACAGTGCTTAATGTTTCTCACACCATTACCCACCAAGCATTTGAAGTAAGCATACTGCAGACAGTGCTTAATGTTTCTCACACCCTTACCCACCAAGCATTTGAAGTAAGCATACTGCAGACAGTGCTTAATGTTTCTCACACCCTTACCCACCAAGCATTTGAAGTAAGCATACTGCAGACAGTGCTTAATGTTTCTCACACCCTTACCCACCAAGCATTTGAAGTAAGCATACTGCAGACAGTGCTTAATGTTTCTCACCCTTACCCACCAAGCAGTTGAAGTAAGCATACAGCAGACAGAGCTTAATGTTTCTCACACCCTTACCCACCAAGCATTTGAAGTAAGCATACTGCAGACAGTGCTTAATGTTTCTCACACCCTTACCCACCAAGCATTTGAAGTAAGCATACTGCAGACAGTGCTTAATGTTTCTCACACCCTTACCCACCAAGCATTTGAAGTAAGCATACTGCAGACAGTGCTTAATGTTTCTCACACCCTTACCCACCAAGCATTTGAAGTAAGCATACTGCAGACAGTGCTTAATGTTTCTCACACCCTTACCCACCAAGCATTTGAAGTAAGCATACTGCAGACAGTGCTTAATGTTTCTCACACCCTTACCCACCAAGCATTTGAAGTAAGCATACTGCAGACAGTGCTTAATGTTTCTCACACCCTTACCCACCAAGCATTTGAAGTAAGCATACTGCAGACAGTGCTTAATGTTTCTCACACCCTTACCCACCAAGCATTTGAAGTAAGCATACTGCAGACAGTGCTTAATGTTTCTCACACCCTTACCCACCAAGCATTTGAAGTAAGCATACTGCAGACAGTGCTTAATGTTTCTCACACCCTTACCCACCAAGCATTTGAAGTAAGCATACTGCAGACAGTGCTTAATGTTTCTCACACCCTTACCCACCAAGCATTTGAAGTAAGCATACTGCAGACAGTGCTTAATGTTTCTCACACCCTTACCCACCTAGCAGTTGAAGTAAGCATACTGCAGACAGTGCTTAATGTTTCTCACACCCTTACCCACCAAGCATTTGAAGTAAGCATACTGCAGACAGTGCTTAATGTTTCTCACACCCTTACCCACCAAGCATTTGAAGTAAGCATACTGCAGACAGTGCTTAATGTTTCTCACACCCTTACCCACCAAGCATTTGAAGTAAGCATACTGCAGACAGTGCTTAATGTTTCTCACACCCTTACCCACCAAGCATTTGAAGTAAGCATACTGCAGACAGTGCTTAATGTTTCTCACACCCTTACCCACCAAGCATTTGAAGTAAGCATACTGCAGACAGTGCTTAATGTTTCTCACACCCTTACCCACCAAGCATTTGAAGTAAGCATACTGCAGACAGTGCTTAATGTTTCTCACACCCTTACCCACCAAGCATTTGAAGTAAGCATACTGCAGACAGTGCTTAATGTTTCTCACACCCTTACCCACCAAGCATTTGAAGTAAGCATACTGCAGACAGTGCTTAATGTTTCTCACACCCTTACCCACCAAGCATTTGAAGTAAGCATACTGCAGACAGTGCTTAATGTTTCTCACACCCTTACCCACCAAGCATTTGAAGTAAGCATACTGCAGACAGTGCTTAATGTTTCTCACACCATTACCCACCAAGCATTTGAAGTAAGCATACTGCAGACAGTGCTTAATGTTTCTCACACCCTTACCCACCAAGCATTTGAAGTAAGCATACTGCAGACAGTGCTTAATGTTTCTCACACCCTTACCCACCAAGCATTTGAAGTAAGCATACTGCAGACAGTGCTTAATGTTTCTCACACCCTTACCCACCAAGCATTTGAAGTAAGCATACTGCAGACAGTGCTTAATGTTTCTCACACCCTTACCCACCAAGCATTTGAAGTAAGCATACTGCAGACAGTGCTTAATGTTTCTCACACCATTACCCACCAAGCATTTGAAGTAAGCATACTGCAGACAGTGCTTAATGTTTCTCACACCATTACCCACCAAGCATTTGAAGTAAGCATACTGCAGACAGTGCTTAATGTTTCTCACACCCTTACCCACCAAGCATTTGAAGTAAGCATACTGCAGACAGTGCTTAATGTTTCTCACACCCTTACCCACCAAGCATTTGAAGTAAGCATACTGCAGACAGTGCTTAATGTTTCTCACACCCTTACCCACCAAGCATTTGAAGTAAGCATACTGCAGACAGTGCTTAATGTTTCTCACACCCTTACCCACCAAGCATTTGAAGTAAGCATACTGCAGACAGTGCTTAATGTTTCTCACACCCTTACCCACCAAGCATTTGAAGTAAGCATACTGCAGACAGTGCTTAATGTTTCTCACACCCTTACCCACCAAGCATTTGAAGTAAGCATACTGCAGACAGTGCTTAATGTTTCTCACACCCTTACCCACCAAGCATTTGAAGTAAGCATACTGCAGACAGTGCTTAATGTTTCTCACACCATTACCCACCAAGCATTTGAAGTAAGCATACTGCAGACAGTGCTTAATGTTTCTCACACCCTTACCCACCAAGCATTTGAAGTAAGCATACTGCAGACAGTGCTTAATGTTTCTCACACCCTTACCCACCAAGCATTTGAAGTAAGCATACTGCAGACAGTGCTTAATGTTTCTCACACCCTTACCCACCAAGCATTTGAAGTAAGCATACTGCAGACAGTGCTTAATGTTTCTCACACCCTTACCCACCAAGCAGTTGAAGTAAGCATACAGCAGACAGAGCTTAATGTTTCTCACACCCTTACCCACCAAGCATTTGAAGTAAGCATACTGCAGACAGTGCTTAATGTTTCTCACACCCTTACCCACCAAGCATTTGAAGTAAGCATACTGCAGACAGTGCTTAATGTTTCTCACACCCTTACCCACCAAGCATTTGAAGTAAGCATACTGCAGACAGTGCTTAATGTTTCTCACACCCTTACCCACCAAGCATTTGAAGTAAGCATACTGCAGACAGTGCTTAATGTTTCTCACACCATTACCCACCAAGCATTTGAAGTAAGCATACTGCAGACAGTGCTTAATGTTTCTCACACCATTACCCACCAAGCATTTGAAGTAAGCATACTGCAGACAGTGCTTAATGTTTCTCACACCCTTACCCACCAAGCATTTGAAGTAAGCATACTGCAGACAGTGCTTAATGTTTCTCACACCCTTACCCACCAAGCATTTGAAGTAAGCATACTGCAGACAGTGCTTAATGTTTCTCACACCCTTACCCACCAAGCATTTGAAGTAAGCATACTGCAGACAGTGCTTAATGTTTCTCACACCCTTACCCACCAAGCATTTGAAGTAAGCATACTGCAGACAGTGCTTAATGTTTCTCACACCTTACCCACCAAGCATTTGAAGTAAGCATACTGCAGACAGTGCTTAATGTTTCTCACACCCTTACCCACCAAGCATTTGAAGTAAGCATACTGCAGACAGTGCTTAATGTTTCTCACACCCTTACCCACCAAGCATTTGAAGTAAGCATACTGCAGACAGTGCTTAATGTTTCTCACACCCTTACCCACCAAGCATTTGAAGTAAGCATACTGCAGACAGTGCTTAATGTTTCTCACACCCTTACCCACCAAGCATTTGAAGTAAGCATACTGCAGACAGTGCTTAATGTTTCTCACACCCTTACCCACCAAGCATTTGAAGTAAGCATACTGCAGACAGTGCTTAATGTTTCTCACACCATTACCCACCAAGCATTTGAAGTAAGCATACTGCAGACAGTGCTTAATGTTTCTCACACCCTTACCCACCAAGCATTTGAAGTAAGCATACTGCAGACAGTGCTTAATGTTTCTCACACCCTTACCCACCAAGCATTTGAAGTAAGCATACTGCAGACAGTGCTTAATGTTTCTCACACCCTTACCCACCAAGCATTTGAAGTAAGCATACTGCAGACAGTGCTTAATGTTTCTCACACCCTTACCCACCAAGCATTTGAAGTAAGCATACTGCAGACAGTGCTTAATGTTTCTCACACCCTTACCCACCAAGCATTTGAAGTAAGCATACTGCAGACAGTGCTTAATGTTTCTCACACCCTTACCCACCAAGCATTTGAAGTAAGCATACTGCAGACAGTGCTTAATGTTTCTCACACCCTTACCCACCAAGCATTTGAAGTAAGCATACTGCAGACAGTGCTTAATGTTTCTCACACCCTTACCCACCAAGCATTTGAAGTAAGCATACTGCAGACAGTGCTTAATGTTTCTCACACCCTTACCCACCAAGCATTTGAAGTAAGCATACTGCAGACAGTGCTTAATGTTTCTCACACCCTTACCCACCAAGCATTTGAAGTAAGCATACTGCAGACAGTGCTTAATGTTTCTCACACCCTTACCCACCAAGCATTTGAAGTAAGCATACTGCAGACAGTGCTTAATGTTTCTCACACCCTTACCCACCAAGCATTTGAAGTAAGCATACTGCAAACAGTGCTTATTTCTTCTCACCCTTACCCACCTAGTATTTGAAGTAAGCATACTGCAGACAGTGCGTAATGTTTCTCACACCCTTACCCACCAAGCATTTGAAGTAAGCATACTGCAGACAGTGCTTAATGTTTCTCACACCCTTACCCACCAAGCATTTGAAGTAAGCATACTGCAGACAGTGCTTAATGTTTCTCACACCATTACCCACCAAGCATTTGAAGTAAGCATACTGCAGACAGTGCTTAATGTTTCTCACACCTTACCCACCAAGCATTTGAAGTAAGCATACTGCAGACAGTGCTTAATGTTTCTCACACCCTTACCCACCAAGCATTTGAAGTAAGCATACTGCAGACAGTGCTTAATGTTTCTCACACCCTTACCCACCAAGCATTTGAAGTAAGCATACTGCAGACAGTGCTTAATGTTTCTCACACCATTACCCACCAAGCATTTGAAGTAAGCATACTGCAGACAGTGCTTAATGTTTCTCACACCCTTACCCACCAAGCATTTGAAGTAAGCATACTGCAGACAGTGCTTAATGTTTCTCACACCCTTACCCACCAAGCATTTGAAGTAAGCATACTGCAGACAGTGCTTAATGTTTCTCACACCCTTACCCACCAAGCATTTGAAGTAAGCATACTGCAGACAGTGCTTAATGTTTCTCACACCCTTACCCACCAAGCATTTGAAGTAAGCATACTGCAGACAGTGCTTAATGTTTCTCACACCCTTACCCACCAAGCATTTGAAGTAAGCATACTGCAGACAGTGCTTAATGTTTCTCACACCCTTACCCACCAAGCATTTGAAGTAAGCATACTGCAGACAGTGCTTAATGTTTCTCACACCCTTACCCACCAAGCATTTGAAGTAAGCATACTGCAGACAGTGCTTAATGTTTCTCACACCCTTACCCACCAAGCATTTGAAGTAAGCATACTGCAGACAGTGCTTAATGTTTCTCACCCTCACTCACTAAGCATTTGAAGTAAGCATACTGCAGACAGTGCTTAATGTTTCTCACACCCTTACCCACCAAGCATTTGAAGTAAGCATACTGCAGACAGTGCTTAATCTTTCTCACTCCTATACCCACCTGCCATTTGATGTAAGCATACTGCAGACAGTGCTTAATGTTTCTCACACCCTTACCCACCAAGCATTTGAAGTAAGCATACTGCAGACAGTGCTTAATGTTTCTCACACCCTTACCCACCAAGCATTTGAAGTAAGCATACTGCAGACAGTGCTTAATGTTTCTCACACCCTTACCCACCAAGCATTTGAAGTAAGCATACTGCAGACAGTGCTTAATGTTTCTCACACCCTTACCCACCAAGCATTTGAAGTAAGCATACTGCAGACAGTGCTTAATGTTTCTCACACCTTACCCACCAAGCATTTGAAGTAAGCATACTGCAGACAGTGCTTAATGTTTCTCACACCCTTACCCACCAAGCATTTGAAGTAAGCATACTGCAGACAGTGCTTAATGTTTCTCACACCCTTACCCACCAAGCATTTGAAGTAAGCATACTGCAGACAGTGCTTAATGTTTCTCACACCATTACCCACCAAGCATTTGAAGTAAGCATACTGCAGACAGTGCTTAATGTTTCTCACACCCTTACCCACCAAGCATTTGAAGTAAGCATACTGCAGACAGTGCTTAATGTTTCTCACACCCTTACCCACCAAGCATTTGAAGTAAGCATACTGCAGACAGTGCTTAATGTTTCTCACACCCTTACCCACCAAGCATTTGAAGTAAGCATACTGCAGACAGTGCTTAATGTTTCTCACACCCTTACCCACCAAGCATTTGAAGTAAGCATACTGCAGACAGTGCTTAATGTTTCTCACACCCTTACCCACCAAGCATTTGAAGTAAGCATACTGCAGACAGTGCTTAATGTTTCTCACACCCTTACCCACCAAGCATTTGAAGTAAGCATACTGCAGACAGTGCTTAATGTTTCTCACACCCTTACCCACCAAGCATTTGAAGTAAGCATACTGCAGACAGTGCTTAATGTTTCTCACACCTTACCCACCAAGCATTTGAAGTAAGCATACTGCAGACAGTGCTTAATGTTTCTCACACCCTTACCCACCAAGCATTTGAAGTAAGCATACTGCAGACAGTGCTTAATGTTTCTCACACCCTTACCCACCAAGCATTTGAAGTAAGCATACTGCAGACAGTGCTTAATGTTTCTCACACCCTTACCCACCAAGCATTTGAAGTAAGCATACTGCAGACAGTGCTTAATGTTTCTCACACCCTTACCCACCAAGCATTTGAAGTAAGCATACTGCAGACAGTGCTTAATGTTTCTCACCCTTACCCACCAAGCATTTGAAGTAAGCATACTGCAGACAGTGCTTAATGTTTCTCACACCCTTACCCACCAAGCATTTGAAGTAAGCATACTGCAGACAGTGCTTAATGTTTCTCACACCATTACCCACCAAGCATTTGAAGTAAGCATACTGCAGACAGTGCTTAATGTTTCTCACACCCTTACCCACCAAGCATTTGAAGTAAGCATACTGCAGACAGTGCTTAATGTTTCTCACACCCTTACCCACCAAGCATTTGAAGTAAGCATACTGCAGACAGTGCTTAATGTTTCTCACACCATTACCCACCAAGCATTTGAAGTAAGCATACTGCAGACAGTGCTTAATGTTTCTCACACCCTTACCCACCAAGCATTTGAAGTAAGCATACTGCAGACAGTGCTTAATGTTTCTCACACCCTTACCCACCAAGCATTTGAAGTAAGCATACTGCAGACAGTGCTTAATGTTTCTCACACCCTTACCCACCAAGCATTTGAAGTAAGCATACTGCAGACAGTGCTTAATGTTTCTCACACCATTACCCACCAAGCATTTGAAGTAAGCATACTGCAGACAGTGCTTAATGTTTCTCACACCCTTACCCACCAAGCATTTGAAGTAAGCATACTGCAGACAGTGCTTAATGTTTCTCACACCCTTACCCACCAAGCATTTGAAGTAAGCATACTGCAGACAGTGCTTAATGTTTCTCACACCCTTACCCACCAAGCATTTGAAGTAAGCATACTGCAGACAGTGCTTAATGTTTCTCACACCCTTACCCACCAAGCATTTGAAGTAAGCATACTGCAGACAGTGCTTAATGTTTCTCACACCCTTACCCACCAAGCATTTGAAGTAAGCATACTGCAGACAGTGCTTAATGTTTCTCACACCCTTACCCACCAAGCATTTGAAGTAAGCATACTGCAGACAGTGCTTAATGTTTCTCACACCCTTACCCACCAAGCATTTGAAGTAAGCATACTGCAGACAGTGCTTAATGTTTCTCACACCCTTACCCACCAAGCATTTGAAGTAAGCATACTGCAGACAGTGCTTAATGTTTCTCACACCATTACCCACCAAGCATTTGAAGTAAGCATACTGCAGACAGTGCTTAATGTTTCTCACACCCTTACCCACCAAGCATTTGAAGTAAGCATACTGCAGACAGTGCTTAATGTTTCTCACACCCTTACCCACCAAGCATTTGAAGTAAGCATACTGCAGACAGTGCTTAATGTTTCTCACACCCTTACCCACCAAGCATTTGAAGTAAGCATACTGCAGACAGTGCTTAATGTTTCTCACACCCTTACCCACCAAGCATTTGAAGTAAGCATACTGCAGACAGTGCTTAATGTTTCTCACACCCTTACCCACCAAGCATTTGAAGTAAGCATACTGCAGACAGTGCTTAATGTTTCTCACACCCTTACCCACCAAGCATTTGAAGTAAGCATACTGCAGACAGTGCTTAATGTTTCTCACACCCTTACCCACCAAGCATTTGAAGTAAGCATACTGCAGACAGTGCTTAATGTTTCTCACACCCTTACCCACCAAGCATTTGAAGTAAGCATACTGCAGACAGTGCTTAATGTTTCTCACACCCTTACCCACCAAGCATTTGAAGTAAGCATACTGCAGACAGTGCTTAATGTTTCTCACACCCTTACCCACCAAGCATTTGAAGTAAGCATACTGCAGACAGTGCTTAATGTTTCTCACACCCTTACCCACCAAGCATTTGAAGTAAGCATACTGCAGACAGTGCTTAATGTTTCTCACACCCTTACCCACCAAGCATTTGAAGTAAACATACTGCAGACAGTGCTTAATGTTTCTCACACCCTTACCCACCAAGCATTTGAAGTAAGCATACTGCAGACAGTGCTTAATGTTTCTCACACCTTACCCACCAAGCAGTTGAAGTAAGCATACTGCAGACAGTGCTTAATGTTTCTCACACCCTTACCCACCAAGCATTTGAAGTAAGCATACTGCAGACAGTGCTTAATGTTTCTCACACCCTTACCCACCAAGCATTTGAAGTAAGCATACTGCAGACAGTGCTTAATGTTTCTCACACCATTACCCACCAAGCATTTGAAGTAAGCATACTGCAGACAGTGCTTAATGTTTCTCACACATTACCCACCAAGCATTTGAAGTAAGCATACTGCAGACAGTGCTTAATGTTTCTCACACCCTTACCCACCAAGCATTTGAAGTAAGCATACTGCAGACAGTGCTTAATGTTTCTCACACCATTACCCACCAAGCATTTGAAGTAAGCATACTGCAGACAGTGCTTAATGTTTCTCACACCCTTACCCACCAAGCATTTGAAGTAAGCATACTGCAGACAGTGCTTAATGTTTCTCACACCCTTACCCACCAAGCATTTGAAGTAAGCATACTGCAGACAGTGCTTAATGTTTCTCACACCCTTACCCACCAAGCATTTGAAGTAAGCATACTGCAGACAGTGCTTAATGTTTCTCACACCATTACCCACCAAGCATTTGAAGTAAGCATACTGCAGACAGTGCTTAATGTTTCTCACACCCTTACCCACCAAGCATTTGAAGTAAGCATACTGCAGACAGTGCTTAATGTTTCTCACACCCTTACCCACCAAGCATTTGAAGTAAGCATACTGCAGACAGTGCTTAATGTTTCTCACACCCTTACCCACCAAGCATTTGAAGTAAGCATACTGCAGACAGTGCTTAATGTTTCTCACACCCTTACCACCAAGCATTTGAAGTAAGCATACTGCAGACAGTGCTTAATGTTTCTCACACCTTACCCACCAAGCATTTGAAGTAAGCATACTGCAGACAGTGCTTAATGTTTCTCACACCATTACCCACCAAGCATTTGAAGTAAGCATACTGCAGACAGTGCTTAATGTTTCTCACACCCTTACCCACCAAGCATTTGAAGTAAGCATACTGCAGACAGTGCTTAATGTTTCTCACACCCTTACCCACCAAGCATTTGAAGTAAGCATACTGCAGACAGTGCTTAATGTTTCTCACACCCTTACCCACCAAGCATTTGAAGTAAGCATACTGCAGACGGTGCTTAATGTTTCTCACACCCTTACCCACCAAGCATTTGAAGTAAGCATACTGCAGACAGTGCTTAATGTTTCTCACACCCTTACCCACCAAGCATTTGAAGTAAGCATACTGCAGACAGTGCTTAATGTTTCTCACACCATTACCCACCAAGCATTTGAAGTAAGCATACTGCAGACAGTGCTTAATGTTTCTCACACCCTTACCCACCAAGCATTTGAAGTAAGCATACTGCAGACAGTGCTTAATGTTTCTCACACCCTTACCCACCAAGCATTTGAAGTAAGCATACTGCAGACAGTGCTTAATGTTTCTCACACCCTTACCCACCAAGCATTTGAAGTAAGCATACTGCAGACAGTGCTTAATGTTTCTCACACCCTTACCCACCAAGCATTTGAAGTAAGCATACTGCAGACAGTGCTTAATGTTTCTCACACCCTTACCCACCAAGCATTTGAAGTAAGCATACTGCAGACAGTGCTTAATGTTTCTCACACCCTTACCCACCAAGCATTTGAAGTAAGCATACTGCAGACAGTGCTTAATGTTTCTCACACCCTTACCCACCAAGCATTTGAAGTAAGCATACTGCAGACAGTGCTTAATGTTTCTCACACCTTACCCACCAAGCATTTGAAGTAAGCATACTGCAGACAGTGCTTAATGTTTCTCACACCATTACCCACCAAGCATTTGAAGTAAGCATACTGCAGACAGTGCTTAATGTTTCTCACACCCTTACCCACCAAGCATTTGAAGTAAGCATACTGCAGACAGTGCTTAATGTTTCTCACACCCTTACCCACCAAGCATTTGAAGTAAGCATACTGCAGACAGTGCTTAATGTTTCTCACACCCTTACCCACCAAGCATTTGAAGTAAGCATACTGCAGACAGTGCTTAATGTTTCTCACACCCTTACCCACCAAGCATTTGAAGTAAGCATACTGCAGACAGTGCTTAATGTTTCTCACACCCTTACCCACCAAGCATTTGAAGTAAGCATACTGCAGACAGTGCTTAATGTTTCTCACACCCTTACCCACCAAGCATTTGAAGTAAGCATACTGCAGACAGTGCTTAATGTTTCTCACACCTTACCCACCAAGCATTTGAAGTAAGCATACTGCAGACAGTGCTTAATGTTTCTCACACCCTTACCCACCAAGCATTTGAAGTAAGCATACTGCAGACAGTGCTTAATGTTTCTCACACCCTTACCCACCAAGCATTTGAAGTAAGCATACTGCAGACAGTGCTTAATGTTTCTCACACCATTACCCACCAAGCATTTGAAGTAAGCATACTGCAGACAGTGCTTAATGTTTCTCACACCATTACCCACCAAGCATTTGAAGTAAGCATACTGCAGACAGTGCTTAATGTTTCTCACACCATTACCCACCAAGCATTTGAAGTAAGCATACTGCAGACAGTGCTTAATGTTTCTCACACCCTTACCCACCAAGCATTTGAAGTAAGCATACTGCAGACAGTGCTTAATGTTTCTCACACCCTTACCCACCAAGCATTTGAGTAAGCATACTGCAGACAGTGCTTAATGTTTCTCATACCCTTACCCACCAAGCATTTGAAGTAAGCATACTGCAGACAGTGCTTAATGTTTCTCACACCCTTACCCACCAAGCATTTGAAGTAAGCATACTGCAGACAGTGCTTAATGTTTCTCACACCATTTCCCACCAAGCAGTTGAAGTAAGCATACTGCAGATAGTGCTTAATGTTTCTCACACACTTACTCACCAAGCATTTGAAGTAAGCATACTGCAGACAGTGCTTAATGTTTCTCACACCCTTACCCACCAAGCATTTGAAGTAAGCATACTGCAGACAGTGCTTAATGTTTCTCACACCCTTACCCACCAAGCATTTGAAGTAAGCATACTGCACGCGGTGCTTAATGTTTCTCACACCCTTACCCACCAAGCATTTGAAGTAAGCATACTGCAGACAGTGCTTAATGTTTCTCACACCCTTACCCACCAAGCATTTGAAGTAAGCATACTGCAGACAGTGCTTAATGTTTCTCACACCATTACCCACCAAGCATTTGAAGTAAGCATACTGCAGACAGTGCTTAATGTTTCTCACACCCTTACCCACCAAGCATTTGAAGTAAGCATACTGCAGACAGTGCTTAATGTTTCTCACACCATTACCCACCAAGCATTTGAAGTAAGCATACTGCAGACAGTGCTTAATGTTTCTCACACCCTTACCCACCAAGCATTTGAAGTAAGCATACTGCAGACAGTGCTTAATGTTTCTCACACCATTACCCACCAAGCATTTGAAGTAAGCATACTGCAGACAGTGCTTAATGTTTCTCACACCATTACCCACCAAGCATTTGAAGTAAGCATACTGCAGACAGTGCTTAATGTTTCTCACACCCTTACCCACCAAGCATTTGAAGTAAGCATACTGCAGACAGTGCTTAATGTTTCTCACACCCTTACCCACCAAGCATTTGAAGTAAGCATACTGCAGACAGTGCTTAATGTTTCTCACACCCTTACCCACCAAGCATTTGAAGTAAGCATACTGCAGACAGTGCTTAATGTTTCTCACACCCTTACCCACCAAGCATTTGAAGTAAGCATACTGCAGACAGTGCTTAATGTTTCTCACACCCTTACCCACCAAGCATTTGAAGTAAGCATACTGCAGACAGTGCTTAATGTTTCTCACACCCTTACCCACCAAGCATTTGAAGTAAGCATACTGCAGACAGTGCTTAATGTTTCTCACACCCTTACCCACCAAGCATTTGAAGTAAGCATACTGCAGACAGTGCTTAATGTTTCTCACACCCTTACCCACCAAGCATTTGAAGTAAGCATACTGCAGACAGTGCTTAATGTTTCTCACACCCTTACCCACCAAGCATTTGAAGTAAGCATACTGCAGACAGTGCTTAATGTTTCTCACACCATTACCCACCAAGCATTTGAAGTAAGCATACTGCAGACAGTGCTTAATGTTTCTCACACCCTTACCCACCAAGCATTTGAAGTAAGCATACTGCAGACAGTGCTTAATGTTTCTCACACCCTTACCCACCAAGCATTTGAAGTAAGCATACTGCAGACAGTGCTTAATGTTTCTCACACCCTTACCCACCAAGCATTTGAAGTAAGCATACTGCAGACAGTGCTTAATGTTTCTCACACCCTTACCCACCAAGCATTTGAAGTAAGCATACTGCAGACAGTGCTTAATGTTTCTCACACCCTTACCCACCAAGCATTTGAAGTAAGCATACTGCAGACAGTGCTTAATGTTTCTCACACCCTTACCCACCAAGCATTTGAAGTAAGCATACTGCAGACAGTGCTTAATGTTTCTCACACCCTTACCCACCAAGCATTTGAAGTAAGCATACTGCAGACAGTGCTTAATGTTTCTCACACCCTTACCCACCAAGCATTTGAAGTAAGCATACTGCAGACAGTGCTTAATGTTTCTCACACCCTTACCCACCAAGCATTTGAAGTAAGCATACTGCAGACAGTGCTTAATGTTTCTCACACCCTTACCCACCAAGCAGTTGAAGTAAGCATACTGCAGACAGTGCTTAATGTTTCTCACACCCTTACCCACAAAGCATTTGAAGTAAGCATACTGCAGACAGTGCTTAATGTTTCTCACACCCTTACCCACCTAGCAGTTGAAGTAAGCATACTGCAGACAGTGCTTAATGTTTCTCACACCATTACCCACCAAGCATTTGAAGTAAGCATACTGCAGACAGTGCTTAATGTTTCTCACACCCTTACCCACCAAGCATTTGAAGTAAGCATACTGCAGACAGTGCTTAATGTTTCTCACACCCTTACCCACCAAGCATTTGAAGTAAGCATACTGCAGACAGTGCTTAATGTTTCTCACAACCTTACCCACCAAGCATTTGAAGTAAGCATACTGCAGACAGTGCTTAATGTTTCTCACACCATTACCCACCAAGCATTTGAAGTAAGCATACTGCAGACAGTGCTTAATGTTTCTCACACCCTTACCCACCAAGCATTTGAAGTAAGCATACTGCAGACAGTGCTTAATGTTTCTCACACCCTTACCCACCAAGCATTTGAAGTAAGCATACTGCAGACAGTGCTTAATGTTTCTCACACCCTTACCCACCAAGCATTTGAAGTAAGCATACTGCAGACAGTGCTTAATGTTTCTCACACCCTTACCCACCAAGCATTTGAAGTAAGCATACTGCAGACAGTGCTTAATGTTTCTCACACCCTTACCCACCAAGCATTTGAAGTAAGCATACTGCAGACAGTGCTTAATGTTTCTCACACCATTACCCACCAAGCATTTGAAGTAAGCATACTGCAGACAGTGCTTAATGTTTCTCACACCCTTACCCACCAAGCATTTGAAGTAAGCATACTGCAGACAGTGCTTAATGTTTCTCACACCCTTACCCACCAAGCATTTGAAGTAAGCATACTGCAGACAGTGCTTAATGTTTCTCACACCCTTACCCACCAAGCATTTGAAGTAAGCATACTGCAGACAGTGCTTAATGTTTCTCACACCCTTACCCACCAAGCATTTGAAGTAAGCATACTGCAGACAGTGCTTAATGTTTCTCACACCCTTACCCACCAAGCATTTGAAGTAAGCATACTGCAGACAGTGCTTAATGTTTCTCACATCCTTACCCACCAAGCATTTGAAGTAAGCATACTGCAGACAGTGCTTAATGTTTCTCACACCCTTACCCACCAAGCATTTGAAGTAAGCATACTGCAGACAGTGCTTAATGTTTCTCACACCCTTACCCACCAAGCATTTGAAGTAAGCATACTGCAGACAGTGCTTAATGTTTCTCACACCCTTACCCACCAAGCATTTGAAGTAAGCATACTGCAGACAGTGCTTAATGTTTCTCACACCCTTACCCACCAAGCATTTGAAGTAAGCATACTGCAGACAGTGCTTAATGTTTCTCACACCCTTACCCACCAAGCATTTGAAGTAAGCATACTGCAGACAGTGCTTAATGTTTCTCACACCCTTACCCACCAAGCATTTGAAGTAAGCATACTGCAGACAGTGCTTAATGTTTCTCACACCCTTACCCACCAAGCATTTGAAGTAAGCATACTGCAGACAGTGCTTAATGTTTCTCACACCCTTACCCACCAAGCATTTGAAGTAAGCATACTGCAGACAGTGCTTAATGTTTCTCACACCCTTACCCACCAAGCATTTGTAGTAAGCATACTGCAGACGGTGCTTAATGTTTCTCACACCATTACCCACCAAGCATTTGAAGTAAGCATACTGCAGACAGTGCTTAATGTTTCTCACACCCTTACCCACCAAGCATTTGAAGTAAGCATACTGCAGACAGTGCTTAATGTTTCTCACACCCTTACCCACCAAGCATTTGAGTAAGCATACTGCAGACAGTGCTTAATGTTTCTCACACCCTTACCCACCAAGCATTTGAAGTAAGCATACTGCAGACAGTGCTTAATGTTTCTCACACCATTACCCACCAAGCATTTGAAGTAAGCATACTGCAGACAGTGCTTAATGTTTCTCACACCCTTACCCACCAAGCATTTGAAGTAAGCATACTGCAGACAGTGCTTAATGTTTCTCACACCCTTACCCACCAAGCATTTGAAGTAAGCATACTGCAGACAGTGCTTAATGTTTCTCACACCCTTACCCACCAAGCATTTGAAGTAAGCATACTGCAGACAGTGCTTAATGTTTCTCACACCCTTACCCACCAAGCATTTGAAGTAAGCATACTGCAGACAGTGCTTAATGTTTCTCACACCCTTACCCACCAAGCATTTGAAGTAAGCATACTGCAGACAGTGCTTAATGTTTCTCACACCATTACCCACCAAGCATTTGAAGTAAGCATACTGCAGACAGTGCTTAATGTTTCTCACACCCTTACCCACCAAGCATTTGAAGTAAGCATACTGCAGACAGTGCTTAATGTTTCTCACACCATTACCCACCAAGCATTTTGAGTAAGCATACTGCAGACAGTGCTTAATGTTTCTCACACCCTTACCCACGAAGCAGTTGAAGTAAGCATACTGCAGACAGTGCTTAATGTTTCTCACACCCTTACCCACAAAGCATTTGAAGTAAGCATACTGCAGACAGTGCTTAATGTTTCTCACACCCTTACCCACAAAGCATTTGAAGTAAGCATACTGCAGAGAGTGCTTAATGTTTCTCACAACCTTACCCACCAAGCAGTTGAAGTAAGCATACTGCAGACAGTGCTTAATGTTTCTCACACCAGTACCCACCTAGCATTTGAAGTAAGCATACTGCAGACAGTGCTTAATGTTTCTCACACCATTACCCACCAAGCATTTGAAGTAAGCATACTGCAGACAGTGCTTAATGTTTCTCACACCTTACCCACCAAGCATTTGAAGTAAGCATACTGCAGACAGTGCTTAATGTTTCTCACATCCTTACCCACCAAGCATTTGAAGTAAGCATACTGCAGACAGTGCTTAATGTTTCTCACACCCTTACCCACCAACCATTTGAAGTAAGCATACAGTGTATCATTTCTCACCACCATTACCACCAAAGCATTTGTGATAAGCATGCAGACAGTGCTTAATGTTTCTCACAACCTTACCCACCAAGCAGTTGAAGTAAGCATACTGCAGACAGTGCTTAATGTTTCTCACACCCTTACCCACCAAGCATTTAGGTAAGCATACTGCAGACAGTGCTATGTTTCTCACACCCTACCCACAAGCATTTGAAGTAAGCATACTGCAGACAGTGCTTAATGTTTCCTCACACCTACCCACAAGTATTTGAAGTAAGCATACTGCAGACAGTGCTTAATGTTTCTCACACCCTTACCCACCAAACGGTTAGGTAAATACTGCAGACGGTGTAATGTTTCTCACACTTACCCGCAAGCATTTGAGTAAACATACCGCAGACGGTGTAATTTTCTCACACCCTTACCCACCTAGCATTTGAAGTAAGCATACTGCAGACAGTGCTTAATGTTTCTCACACCTTACCACCAAGCATTTGAAGTAAACATACTGCAGACAGTGCTTAATGTTTCTCACACCCTTACCCACAAGCATTTGAAGTAAACATACTGCAGACAGTGCTTAATGTTTCTCACACTCCTTACCCACCAAACATTTGAAGTAAGCATACTGCAGACAGTTAGCTTAATGTTTCTCACACCCTTACCCATGAAGCATTTGAAGTAAATAAATATAGGGCATCGCCACACTGATTATTATTTAGAAGAATACTTGATAGATGAAAAAATTACACAGAGATATATAATTTTTTAAAAGTTAAACATCTAGTAATAGCCACTATTTTTGGGATTTCCAAGACCCATAAAGGGTTGCAAGATCTTAAGTTTAGGCCCATAGTGGCAGGACAGGGTTCAAAAACATACCCTTTTGGGGTGGTAATAGACTAGTGGCCAAAGCATATTTACAACAAGGTTGGCCACCTTTTGAAAAACTCTTGGGATTTCCTTAGTAGGCTTAAAAATAGTCTTTGAGAAGAAAATATGTCTTCTCTTACAGTGGATGTAGTGGATTTGTATACATCTATTCCAAGGTGTGAAGGAATAGAGTTTTTTGGAGAAAGTTTGAAAAGACACACTAACTTTTCTGATGATAAAATAAGTTTGATTTCAGAATTTATGGAACTAGTGTTGGATTACAATTATATTTATTACAAGGGAGAATATTTTAAACAAAACAAGGGCGTAGCATTGGGGGAATCGTGTGCCCCCATTTACACTAACCTGGTGCTGTTAGAATGGGAAGAAACTATAATATTTTCTAGTGAGTGGTTTAAATACATTAAAATGTATCTGCGTTTTTTGGACAATGTGTTTATTTTGTAGACAGGGATGGAAGAAAATAAGAAGGAATTTGTAGAATTTTTGAATAACTCATCCAACTTTTTGAAATTTATCTACACAAGTAGTGTGGAAAGTATTAAATACAACTTAAAAAAACAAAAAAAATAAAATGATAAAATACCACCAAGACCACCGATCTAAGAAGTAAGCGAATTTAATGAAACACTTAGCACCTCGGCTTACACAGCCTTCCAAGAGTAAAAGCACTACAAAATACTGTTTGCTTATATACAGCATATTGCACAAAACAGTTAATCAATTATGCATACAATTCAAATAACATACTTCCAATTACATTCTTTGTTGAGTCCCTGAGGCTCCAAATTACCATACTTTAAAATCAGCAGGGTTTCTTTTTTTAAGAGTTTATTTTTTAAAGACACACATTCACCTATGTCAACTTGCAATTTTTCCAAGACACAGCCCCTAAGAGAATCAGGGTTAGAGTTGTGTGCTATCAAAAATAACTCCCACGGGGACTGTCTAATTTTTTTATTTTTTATGCCCCTAATATGTTCCTGCAGCCGGACCCTAAAACTCCTATAAGTTTCCCCTATGTAAAACTTCTTACATCCACATCTCAGCACATACACTAACCCCTCCATGTTACAACTGTATTCATGCCTAGCTGTAAACTTGATGCCATTATTATAGGGAAAAGCGCTTACTACATATTGACAGATGGAACAGCCATCACATGGAACAGTGCCTTTATTTATGCTTAAGCTCTGACTGACATTGACATCTGGTAAACAAAATTGGTTATGTACCACATTCCTAGCTCTTTTATATGCAATACTCATAAAATCAGGTAGTATAAAGTTCAAAATTGTATCCCTTAGGAGCATAGGCCACAAGCTGCATGCTTTTTTAACTATTTCCTCAGTTATAACATTATAAGTTGTCACTAAGAAAACTTTCTTCTGCTCTCCATTGTTCACAGCTGTATTGGTAGATTTATTTCCACCAATACAAACATTATATTTTCCACTAGCATGGACATAATGAGAATCTCCATGAGAGTTAACAGAATACCTCATGTCCATAATTATTTGTTTAGCTTCCCTGACCAGCTGGACATCATAGCCTCTTCTAATAAACATTTTTTCTGCTTCAGCTATCTCTAAATCAAAGCTCATATCAAGGATACATAGCCTATGAATTCGTAAGAATTCATTGTAGGGAAGTACCGTGAACAAGTGTTTGGGGTGACAACTATTCCCATATAAAAATACATTTCTATGTTCAAATTTCCTATGGAGACTAGTAGTAAATCCATCTAGGCTTATATCCAAAAAATTCACTTGTGGGCCAAGCTGTCAAAGCTTAAGCCCATAGTATTAGTTTGTAAGTCATTAACAAACCCAAGGGCCTCTGTCTGGCTTCCTTGGAAAGTATTAACTATTTGGATACACACATACAAAAAAATAGTAAAGGATTTAAGTCCAATATTTGTAGAAAATCTACATTTTGTAATTCCACCACCAAAAGAATAACATTGTCAAACGTCGACTAGTTAGGGTTGCTCGTATGACCTCTGATGAAAATGATGTGGACAGAGAATTACACAAAGTAGCACATTTGTTTTATGAAAAAGGGTATTCGGCTAACATCATGGAAAAAAAAATAGAATATGTTAAAAAAGAGTGGGGTATAAAATTTAAACCATTGCTAGGTAATGCATTACAGGCAAAAGAACAGTTTCATAGGGCTATGGTTATCCCATTTAATGGATAGGTTAAACAAATGAAAAACATTTTTGAAAATAATTAGTCCATTCTTAAAAATAATCCCAAAATACTTTCAGCTGTTGGGAAGGAACCCACTTTTGTATACAAAATAGGGATTAACCTTAAAGGGGTTTTTGAACTTACTAAAAAAAGTGAGGCAGTAGGTAATAGTGGTACAAGAGGATGTAGTGCTTGTGCACAATGCAAGTAAGTTAAGAAACACATTAACCCTGCAAAACACTTTGAAGTCTAAAGTTATTCTTGCAAAAGGAAATTGTCAAACATCAGGGGTGATTTACCTGGCAGTTAGAAAAACCTGTCCAGCTTACTATATAGGTAAGACGGAAAGGCTTCTTAGGGACAGGATATATGAGCACCAGTATCAGATTGCTACAAGGAATACAAATAATGCCCTGTATAAATACTCTTTAGTATGTGCAAATTTTGTTCAGTTTTTATTTGGTATTGTGGAGCGAGTAAGACCAAACCCTTGGGGGGGGGGGGGATTATAGGAATTATATAGAGGAAAGGGAGTGGAGACTAGGTGGCAAATAAAACTAGCTGCAACACATGCACCTGGTCTTAATGAGATGGTATCCTTAAAACCAATATTAGTGAGGAAAGCTACTTAATAAGTACTGTGTATTTAAACAGGGAGGGGGTTAATTTCATAGCACATTTAAGAGTATGTTAAATAATTTAATATATATATATTCAAAATGCTTTTGAATTTTAACTTTAGAAAGTTTTCAAAGTTAATATTTAATGAATGTTTTGGAATGTGAAAAGTTTTTTTTTAGAAATAATGTTTCTTGTTCATAATTTTTATAGTTAGTACATTTTACTTGGAGGAATTATTGTAGTGGTACCTTTAAATGAGTGGGAAGGGTGGTGACATCATTTATTTTAAACAGTATTTAAATGAATTAACTATGGAGTGCAATTAGATTTTGATGAAGTCCCCAGTTTCAGTGGATGAAAGTGCTCAATATGTGTGTTTTTTATGTGGAAGAATAAAAACAGCTTGTACTGAAGAGTTGGCTGACTGCAAGTGATTCCTGCTGCTGACAGTGTATGCTTTGGATTTTTTTCTTTTTTAAAATTAATATGTGTCACTGAAACTGTTGTTTCATCTCCATGGAAGCTTTTTCAGCCTAACACTATTTATTTATTTATTTATTTTATTTATGTATTGCATTTTTTTACTGGGATAGTCCATTGGGCCACAAAGTATCCATTTTCACTAGAGGCATGAGGAGAAAAGCTCCACAGTGATATATACAATATATACATTTCGACAACAACTCAAATGGCAAATACAGCAATTTTTAAACAGTGAACAGAGTTTTTGATAAAAAAAGAAAGGCAATGCACCTGTTCATAAATCTATCTACTGACAATACAACACAGTTATTGGTAGAGAAAGAGGCAATGCAGCTGTGTCTAAAAATATCTACTGACAATACATGTACACATGGGTACAGAGGTAGATTATCAACCAAGGAATAAAGGTGACGTTTTAGAAGGTAGTAAAGGATAGAGGAAAGAAAGGTAGGAGCAGTAGAAGGGAAGAGGCAACGTCAGGGATGAAAGGAGGGCAGAGACAAATTCAGGTTATTGGTTGTGAGGAGTTAGCACATGAGCATCGCCTCTGACAGGAGAGATGTTCTTTAAAAGATTTTTTAAAGATAGATGTGTTTCTAGTGGATCTAAGTGAGGGTGGGAGAGAGTTCCATAGTTTAGTTGTAGAAAAGGAGTGGAGCATCTGACCATCGGAGTGTTTGGGTTTCGCTACCTGCAGGAGCATTTGGTTTTCAGAACAGAGAGGTCTATTTGGGTGGTATAGTGTAAATAGATTAGAAAGGGCAGGGCAGCTGGATGGGTTGAATATTAGTTTATGGGCCGTAGTTAGTTGAATATATGTAAGATGATGAGGAAGTTCTAGCCAGTTTAGTAATTGAAGAGAGAGGCACAGTGGTGAAATAAGTGTTGACCATTGGTGACAAACTATGCAATTTTGTTACAGCATGAGTGTAGTTTGAATTTAAGACTGGCCTATGTGATGAAGAGAGGAGCACTGTAAAAAAGAGAGAGGAGCCGGAAGGAGGAGGCAAGGGCAAGTTTAGAGGAGTATTTGAGGAATGTTTTGTGTCAGTATAGCATGCCCAGTTTCTGGTGTGCTTTTTTAATGTTGTTGTAAATATGTATGTTGAAAGTTAGGTGTTCATCTATGATGACACCTAGAAGTTAAATATGTCCGACAACCTCAATGGTAGTGTTATATTGGGGGAGAATAGAGACTGTGTCTTTGTTTATAGTAATGGTCTTCTTAGGGTTGAATAAAACTAGCTTAGTCTTTTTAGGATTGAATGCTATATGGTTGTTAGCCATCCATATTTCAGAGAAGCTGAGAGATAACTGGTTGAGTTTCTGAAGTTCGGGTGTGGAGTTGGCAGTGCAGATGATAGTAGAGTCATCTGCATATTGGGTGACTGTCCCTTGATTGAGACTAGAGTGGAAGTCACTGATGAAAATGTTGAATAGTAGTGGCCCTATGATGGACCCTTGGGGAACTCCTGTAATGATGTTAAGGAAAGGAGAGAAGAGTGTTGCCACTTAGTAGCTTGTTGCCTGTCTGTGAGGTAGTTGGAAAATCAGTGTAGGGTAGAGGGGAGAGATATCTAGGTTGGATAGTTTTCTAAGAAGAAGAGGGTGGGAGATAGTATCAAAGGCTTTGGAAAGGTCGAGAAATAGAGAGGAGACAAGTTTCCTGGCATCACAAGACTGATTGACAGAGTCACAGAAGGATATAAGAGCTGTAGTGGTGCTATGTCCAGGTCCAAAACCATGCCGGGTTGCTGACAGTAGGTTATTGTCAAGTAGTTAAGGAATTGGCTGTGTATACATTCTTCAAGGATTTTTGAGACTGGAGAAAGAACGGCAATGGGTCAAAAGTTGGAGACCTCTATTTTGTTTCCACCTTTGTGGAGTGGGAGGATAAATGCTTTTTTCCAAATGGAGGGAACATAAGACTTTTGAATGGACCTATTAAGAAGTATGCTGACAGGGTAGGCAATGGAATTTGCTGCTTTTTGAGGGAATTCTGGAGGTAGGTTGTCAGTGGCATTAGTGCATGGTTTTGATTTCAGAAACAGTTTGTTTAGTGTGGCAGTAGGAATAGGTGCTAAAGAGAAGTTGTGTGAGTGTGGAGAGGAGGTATTTGTAGCTGGGGTGTCTGGAGGGTTAGGGTGAGTGTGAGGGAAGTTGGTGGTGTGATTAGCAATGATGTTAATAAAATATGAGTTGAACAGTATGGCTATTTCGACGGGGATTTCTTCTGGGTCTGGACAGGGGTTGGTTTCTGATACTTGGTGTAGTAGGCTATTGATTGAGCTCCAGAAGTGTTTTGGATTATGTTTGTGTTGGTTTTGTAAAGTATGATAATATTCTTTTTTATCCTTAATGAATTGGTACTTTACTTGGTTGTGAAGGTGTCTGTAGGTTATGAGGCCAGGGGGTTTATGCAAAATACTTTCTAACACCCTCCCTGCTTTCTACTTCCTATCCCACTTTTTCTTTTTAATATCATTTCACATATTTTGGATATTACTGTAACTCTTGTGTTTCTTTCCTGCACCAGCTCAAAACGCTATTATTGTGTTTGTCTTCTCACTTTAGCTGGGTTAATCATGTAACTTTGTCTGCAATTCATGTTCTTTAGGATATAATGTCTATTGTTTATGTTATGTAAGTTTCGTGGTGGTATTAATATTTCGCTTGTATTACCAATTGTTAATGTATTATCTTGTCTCTGGCCCATGTCATGGCTAAAAAGGTCCTCAGACCACTCCACCAACCTTGTTAACAAATTGATTTGCTGACTCTCTTGACTGTGTGTATACTACACTGATGTGTAGGTCTGAGTAATATGTGAAAAGAAGAGTCTGGGAAGGGAAGATAGCTTGTAAATACTTGACTAATAAGCTGACATTGTTGGATTTTATATTTGTCGTGAAACTAATAATGCCCTTGCCATCCATTGCTGTAACAGAGATATGCCGTAAATGTTTGCAGGCTTTGGCCATCTCCCATTTACTGTTACCACAAGAGGGGCTGTCCTAATTAAGACAGAGCATTCGTTGTCCAAGTAATACTATAATGGGGTAGTTGATTGTGAAGGGGGGATGAGGTGGGACAGGCCTTAGGCAGCATAAAGAGTTAACTGTCAGAAGAATTTGGAGAGAGACACAAATAACCTAAAGGCATAGTATATGAAGTAATTGTAACCTCTTAACAAATTCCCATTTAGGTCTGTCTGATTTCCCATCTTTCCTGATGTTTGAACATTTTCCTTGTTTCGGAATAGTACTGATATCCGTAACAATACTCCCTACCTTCTCTTTTTGTGTATATACTTTACCTTCTGTCACGTCACATATCTCTCTTCCATCCCTTACTATAAAATTTGAACATGTTGCTTCCCATAGCACATAGTTTTACATGTACAAAAACTTTATTTTTGCTTTATCATCGCAGGTCATGGGCCTAGTACTGGCATCTATTATCTTGTCTATTTTATTACATCATCCTTTCTCCCTAGGTACACCATAAAACAAAATAATGGACGCCTAATGGAAAATGCAGGAAAAATATTCTCAAGCCATGGGCACGATGGAATACACTTCCAGGAAAACATAATTTAGAGGCAAAGGTATATCATTTTCATATGTAGTTGTCTGTTTCCTTTTGTATGACAGTAACCTGTGCAGTGACAAAATGCATTTTTCTGTCTCACAGATAGTTGATTTTAATGAGGTGCTTCCTCAGTATGTACACCAAATGTTATGCAAACTCTTATTGATCTCCAGTTCCTTCCTCAGAACATCTGTTCATGGGTTCATAGGTGTTTACAAGGCTAACGACCACAAGGGCCTTTTTAAGCCTATCTGTGCATCCCAAATCTCTGACAAGTTCTGATACCCTTGATAAGTGTAAGCATGGGTCTGGGAGATGAACCAGTTACAGGTTACCTGTTTGCATCACAGACATAAGTGCCAAATCAGGGATGAATTTCTGGTTTCCCATCCAATTTTCCAAGCTGCACTTGAATTGGGTTAGGGAGGAACTCTGCTTCACATGGATGGGGAGCCTGTTCCATAGATGGTGTGTCTCTGGGATACATCCCTGTCTCTCCAGGCAAGGTTTAAGTCTTTAGATCAGGTAATTCTGGTACTGTTTGTTTTGTGGATATGCAGGAGGTCCATCAGAGCGGGGCCTGACAATGCCTGTATGTCAGGCATAGATCTCACCTCAAAAGCCTGTAAAAGACAGAATACAGGAATGGGACCTTGAGGTGGTCTACATAGGGCATATTACTTACACCCTGTATTATTTTAGTAGGAACCTCTGTGGATGTTCCAATTGTTGGATATGCCTGGTTAGGTACATACCAAAGGATGCATTGTACTCAATCATAGGTCTGATGGATGCCAAATACTGTTTTTGAGAAGATCTGTACTATTATTTCCAACCACGTCTCCCACCCCCGACTGACATCCACATCAGTTTTCTAACACAAATCGTAACCAATACAAGCAGATATGTAACCTCTGCAATGCTGAACCATCTTGTAACATTCAGTTATCCATTGGCTCAGCACTTTTTTTCTCCAGCACTTCACTATCATTTTACCAAGGGATGAAAGATAAACAAAATGCTGCTGGGTACTGAAAAAAAACAGTCGAGATTTGCTAGTTAACATTTGCAGCATAGTAACAGTTATATAGATTCAAAAACTGAGGGAAATACACAATTTTAATTAGTGTTACCATTAATTCCATTTTTAAGTAATGAGTGGGGAATCTATTGATATCATATACCCTGGATATTAATTCAGAAGGAAGTTTTGACTTTGGGTAACAGCATAATTGCTCTCATGTCTGCAGCCCATGAAATCAGTAGTGTATAACCTGCAATAGATGTCTTGAGAAAACAGTAACAGCCTTTTGGCTTGTTAATAGAAAGTATTGCTCGAAGGGATGGTAAGCATTATTGAGGCCATTCAACTGTAATTTTACTAGGTCACATAAAAAGTTAAAAAATATGACAAATGAGAGACTGAAAAATGGGCATGCGGTGCACACACTCACACAGAGGCTGTAGAATTAGTTATGTTAGATCAGCATCCTTTGAGCTAAATGATGATGAAGTGAGAGCTTGAAGCATAAAAGTGTGATTTCTGCTTTTTTAGGGATTAGGTGAGCTCTTAGGGCAGTTAAGGGAAAAATAACAGCTAGCTATAAATGGACTTATTTTGGAAAGGTCCGGAACACAAATTCTGGACTGCACAGGGCTCTGTATGCACATAACATGAGGGTCCCAGGTGAGCAAAGATTCCTCCTGGTATTTGGAAAGACTTGCACTGGTTTAGAGGAGGACTGAACATAATTGGCAATGCTATTGGGGACCTCATTTAAAGGACTGGTAGGATCAGAAGGGCCAGCACCCCAGTGTTTCTTCTGAATCACTTACCTGCTGTATGGTGGCCTCTTTGGGACATTTAGGGGTCTTGAGGGCTATAGACTGTAGTAAGGACATTGTAGGGATGCAGATAGAAAGTGATCATGTTGTACAAGTGTTGTCAGTGGATTTTCATTTTCATAAATGCCGAGAACTGTATTTACAGCTGGACATAGGCAGGAAATGACAGTGTTTTAATGACATATTCTGCACCCTGTCCTCATATTTGTCACCATTAGCTTGAATAACAGTTACTTCAAGGTAGACATATTTTGGCTGTTCTTCATGACCACAAACTTCCTCATTCCTGAAGTTTTCATTTACAAACATTTGTTTGCCACATCTCCTTACAGTTTTTTTTTCCACTTAAGTTTGCTGTTCCCATTTACCAGCTTCTGGCACAATATAATTTTAGTCTATCCTTAGCCATGTTTATTTAGCTAGGAGAAAATAACATGGGGTCAACCCATGAAAAAACAAACCTTGTTAAAATATAACATGCATTCTGGGTTGTAACCTCCTACTTCAGTCTCCTCTATGATCTATAGGTGGAGAACAGGTCTGCTTGCCAGATGCTGTTTGCTAATTTTTGGTAAACTGTCAGGTAAACATGCTGTTTGCATGTAAAAACTCCTAGTTTGGTAGTTTTCATTCATGTCAGTGCCTGCAGTTATCTGGAAATATGTGCTATTGCTCAAGTATAGAAAAGACTGACATTGTATATTTGCGTCATTTCACTATTAATGTATTATTGCTTTTAAATCACCTCTGATGAATTTTGAGTGCTAAAGCATTATGGATGTTTAGTATTTACTTCATTTTTAAAGGTCCTCTGTAAGTCCACTGACATGTAAAACATCAGGTATGCTTTGAGTCAGTATGAGCGTTTGTTGCCTGCTGAAAATTTTCTGGGAGGTAGATTTTACATGACTTTGCCGGCAGAAGCAACGAGCAGGAGCTTTGCAACAGCTCACTGGTGTAAGCTTTTCATCATCCAAGCAGTGATGCACCTGTACCTCCAAATGAGGGATATGGAGGTCCTTTTTGTTTTATGGAGTCAGCAGACTGAAAACCTTTGGGTGTCTGTCAACACTGTGCACATTTCTCAGAGCAGATGACATGCCTGTCATCTGAAACTTCTGTTCTCCATTATTATAAGCTGCCTACATTAATTCACACAGCATCTACTACAGCACAGCTGCTGGGTATCTTTATGTTTTATAATGAGAATTGTAAGCCCTGCTGTTCATTGGGCATATTACTGACTAGCAGGCTTCTCTTTTCCCCAGTAAGAGGTTTAAGTGTATGCAGCTCAAATAACCACAAGCTATATTACAGGTTTAATGATCCGTTAAAATAATCCCATATATACTGCTGAAACCAAGATTCAATTATCAACAAAGACATTATTAAGAGAGGGAGAGACATCTTGCAGTCACCTAGCAGCCAGGAAATACTGTGTGCAACAGAGCAGAACTTGGTGCACTTCTGATTACCTTGTCTGCCCTTTGAAGGGATCCCTTACAGAAAGGACATTTCAATCCCATCAGGTAACTATCTGTGCACACGCCTGTACCATGCTCATTTAGTTTATACAACCTTGCTTCTGGCTGCTACAGACTCCTGAAAACGTATGACATAGCCATAGCTCAGAACTCACACAGCTGGTGGAAGATTCAGATACATTTTACAACCTTACTTTGTGAGTACCATAAGGCATATACTCAGCAGAGGGGCTGCAGTAATGCTCTTCTGTGTCCTGTGGCACCCATCTGTTCTGTCTTCTGTGTACATTTCCTTTGTTTCCACTTCAAATAATGGCTTTTGCATATGTTTTTATTTGGTCTTGTGATCTCTTATGGCATGGTCGTTACTGTTTCTTCCTGAAAAGGACACTGGTCCAGAGGATCGCATCTGATTAAAAAACTGCATTAAGTAATAAATTAATCCATTCCTTCATTTCATTGTTGATCATTTTGACTGCATGAAGATAAATAGCTACAGATGGTTTTGGCATAGTCTCAGTTTCTGCAAGATGCAGTAGTCATACTCATTCAGACAATAGCTCTGTAATAGTAATAATAATAATAATAATAATTAATAATAATAATAATAATAATAATAATAATAATAATAATAATAATAATAATATTAATGTGGATAACTTACAAGTAATAATGCCATGGCCAAGCAGAGCTAAGAAATGGATTAGGACACAGGATACTTAAATCAGCTCATAAGGAGAATGTTCCTGCTGACATAAACAGCAATTGTTTGCAATATGCATTTATTTTATTTGAAGTTATCTTGTCTACCTAAAACAAATGTGTTTTCTGCCTCGTCATCAACTGTTTTACTGCAAGATCATTTTAAAAGTGATGACAGCACTTTAGTGTGTGTGTGTGTGTGTGTGTGTGTGTGTGTGTGTGTGTGTGTGTGTGTGTGAGCATTGTATTGGCATAGTGAATGTCCCTGTATGAGGCTGTCATCACAAGATGGCAGCACATAAAAGAGCAGTGAGGAATAATATCCAGTGCTAAAAAAGTGGGGTACATTTTAGCCCTCCTAATATTGTATTCTACATAATATTCATAGTAACACTATATGTACGTTATGCACTATAATCAGCTACTTGTAATGCCACTGAGTATAGCAGTAGAGAGCAGCACAAAGTGACAAGGTGCTATTGGGGAGCACAGGGCCAGACCAACAGGAACGATGTGGGTGTGCACAAAACATGACCACCCTGCTTATCATATAAATGTTTAAGAAATGACCAGATAGAAATGCAGGGAAGAGGAGTTCAGCAAGCAAAGGAAATACACAAGGTTTACTAATATAGCATGGACGTGGAGGAGAGATAGCATGGACGTGGAGGAGGGAGATGTATTTTTAAGAAAATATAGCCCCCTTTTCATTATTAAATGAGGAGAATAGATGGTGAAGGGATCAAGGGGTGGCTTTGAGTGGGATAGAGGAAGAACAATAGGTAGTGAATGCAGGCAGACAGGCAAACAAACATGGAATACATTCACACAAGCAAGTGTAGTGCACACACAGAAGGTGGGTAGTCAGTGAATGGACACATGCAGACAGAGGGTAGACATCTTGTGTGGAAAGGCTGAGCAGTGAACATGGTTTGGGGAAGGACACAGAAGGGAGGGGATAACACCAGAAAGGAAATGGGGTGGGCTGTTATAATTCTTGACTGCCAGGCCAGCTCCAAGGGCAATATACTCAGTTTACATGCTTAGGTGGCCAGTGTCATAGACTAGTTGCACCGCTGGAGGCCTGATAGCTACGGTCCTCTGGTTGACTGAATCTCAACTTATTCCAGAAGGTGATTCATGTTCACAGTCTAGATGTCAAGCTGCCTTCTCACTTCAGTAGCCACCAGCCTTTGCACCTGCCACTGGGGGTAAATCCTCCCTGTCTGTTAACAGAAGGAAAGCCTTCAATCATTTCTGAGAGACAGGCATGGCGGGCACCATGGACTCCCTCAGATCACTGTCAACAGAAAATCCACCGCACACACTTAAGATGCAGGCAGGTGTCCCACTGCCATACCATCATTTGCAGTGGCTGGTGAAGGCTGAGGTAAATGCAGCTATACCGTTCCTTTAGCTGAAGTGTACATGCTTATGAGAAACACAATGGGAAGAACATGACAAGACACTGAAATTACATAAACACCATGCACTTATAGACTGGAGTTCTATGGAACACATGCACACTCCCTATCTGGAGCAGCACTTCTATCTTCTGTGAAAGCCAACCATGTCCAAGCAGCAGTAGCAGAGGGACTGTTAAAAATAGGTGGACAACAGTTGAGGCCGTAGGACATAATCGAATGAAAAAAATACAGTCCATCTTTGGTTGCATCTCCTGAACTTTTGCCTCCTATTGGCAAATCAAGTCAGATTGATTCCACCTCAGGTCAGTTGTACTGATGTCTGCATTATCCTTCTGTATGAGTGATAACCATGGCATCGGACAGCACCCATTTTGGGTCAGAGCAGGCATCAATCTTTTTAAAGGGGCCATCATTATGCACCAGCAGGTGCTCTTTAAATTATCTCTGTGGGAAGATCAGGAAAATCCTGCTTTTCCTGAGACATTCTTGAGCCCAGTCATTCATGGGAAATGAAGTATGTATGGGCACTGAGTTGGTCCACTGAAAGAGTAATATGGCAGATCTATATACAGCCACATTTCTGAATCCCGTGTCATTCACCATAACTCTGCACCATGGAGATGCACTCATCCCATGCCATCACATGACTGGGTGGCTAATGCCAATGTTAGTGTAATATAAACTGCCATCACCAACTTGTGCAAGGCCATCTTCAAACTTACAAAAGGAGTATATTGTAATTGCTGTAAAAAATGTTGCAGTTGTGAAGCATTAACAAGAGGAGAAAGGAGACCTTGGCTTGTAATGTCCTTATTGTATCCCTGCAATGCCTGTTGTCCTTATAAGGGAAGGTCAGTGCATAGATGTTTGATTACATCAGACTTATGCAATGATGGGCTACATATGGGTATTCCACCTCAGAGGTAGCATACATGCTTGTGGTTTCACAAGGCACTTACATGTCAAGGCATGTAAGTGCAGAGGCAGTCAGTCATCCTCACATGTCCCATGCAGGGCTACTACACACTAACACAACACACTTGTATATACTGGTGTAGAACAGGAGGTACTCACAGGAAACTTTATGGGATACCCTAGCATATAGGGTGGGGAATTGCTCTGGCTTTATATGCCTGCATGGTTACAGTACTATAGCAGGTAGGGGCCTTGTAGATTGGTAACTGCAGGTGATATTCAGGTAGATGCAGTGAGAGGAGGTTGTGGTCAGTAATACATACATGTCATTCCAGTGCTGTCACTTAAGGATCTGATCCCTATACATGCACTCATTGAATGACATATTTTGTCTACAGGTGTAAAGATACTGGTATAACCACCCAGGGGATGCAATGCCTAGAGAAGTTCATAAGACAGAAGAATGATGTCCTACTGCATGGCATTCTCCTAGAGGCCAAAGTGGTGTAGACCAGCAGGCTGGTAGGAATGGTGCTGAGTGTTAATGCTGTGTGTGGCCATAGTAGGCCTCTCCAATAGATAAGGAGAGTAGAGATACAGATGTGATCGCCCATTCAAAGCAGAAGGATCTGATGTTGACGTTGACTAAACAACCACAGGTGGAAGCCCATCAAATGGAAGTGGAAGAGCTTTTGATGTTGCTTGCTAGGTAGGAGGGCTTTCTCTCTTCTCATACCAGGTGGTGACTTGGATGGAGGTGCAGGCCTGACATCTACTGCCAGTGTGTCAATAAAAGAAGTACCAGGTTACTGCTAACCATAATACTATGGCATGACACATACCCATCCCTAAACAGAAGAAGATATGACTGCTGGCTACCTGTACATCTGTCCCTTAGGTATCCCTGGTCAGCAAGTGCAACATCCTGTTCAATAAGGCATATGTTCCAGACTATCATACGGACTGCTTACCATGTGTTCCACTATGCTTGTCCCAGGGGAATACTGCAAGCATATGTCTGTGAGCTTGCAATAGTGTCATATTTTTAATGTATTTATAGTTTCCCCTTTTAGAGAATTCAGCATAGTGGGAGCACAGAGAGCTAATGTCAGAATGGCTACTGTGGCTGCTGCTGGTGACTTGTGGGCAGCATGATCTGGTCATGGCATAGGACTATTTGTGACACTCTGTCGAGGGGGGGGGCTATCAACAGGTACAGAGGCCTCTGTAGAGGTAACTGCTGAGTGCATGGCCTCATCAGAGCCAGTGTACCACCCATAGCTGGGAGTCCTGGATTCCTCCTGTGTTCCCATTAGATACAGCATTGGATGCTTCTGTGGTGAGTATAATCACCAAAAAAACAGAGATGCAAAGGAGCCTGGTGCTTTCATGACTTCCGTACTATCACTGATATGGAGTCAGCACTCAATCAACCAACAGATGTGCACATCACTGATCCAGGCACAGAGGTCTGCTACACACATCACTATCAAGCTGGAGAGTGCACTCTGTCGTATACTTAAGGACATGCAGCAACTGCACATGACCTAGAATATTGGTATAATACAGCTATTGAGGTCAATGATGGCAAAACTAACATCAATAGGTCCATCCATGTGACACATTGCAACTGCCATCCTGTCTGCTTCCACTATCTGTGACATTCATGGCTGAGGGTGAATCCAGATATGAGGTGGACAGTGGATGAATTTCCCTAATCACAGGAGACAGACCAGTTAAGAATCTCCATCGGTGTCACATGTTGGCACATGACCTGGCATCCCTGTTTATGTGAGGCCTTATCAGGCTTTATCTGTAAGGCATCAGCAAGGCCCTGTAATACCATCCCATCGCTGGCATGGCTGTCTGGTACATTGGATGGCAGCAATGGTCAGGTAGTGGCACTCTATTGCTGTCAATGGAGGTTGTCATCCATGATAGGTTGCAGAGTGGGTGCCAAAAATGGTCATGTAACAGCACAATAATGCGATCACTGCAGGATGTGATCTCTGATAACAAACAACCACCCAGAGTACAGAGCTACCAACCTACACCAAATTATAGTGTTGCATTCAACTGTCAATGTGTAGCCCACCTGTGCAAGTGATGATGAGTGTATTCTGTCACCCCCACTACTTTTTGGATTTGTTGATGTCTAATGCATAGTGTAGCCAGACTGTGCACTGCTCTGCAAGCCTGAGTGTTACAATATGCAGCACATTACTCTGCTATCCTTGTTAAGGGCCATAAACATTGACCTGGTACCACTGCTTTGCCTATGCTACAGGGTACTGTCCATCATTGTCTCGTCTGTGGTTCTGCTGCTGTATTGCCTTCCCCTGTATCACCTCCCTGCCCTGCTACTGCTGCTGTGTCATGTACAACATGTCCCGCTATTGTGTTGTTTGTTTGCATCATCTGTTTTCACTAGACCATGTAGAGTGTAGCATGGCGCACACATTTTACTGCACTTTACTGTCCCACCAGAGGTGTCTGAATGGCAGAATCTACTCTTCAGACGTTCAAATACACATTTGAGTTGATGGTAGAATCTTTCCTTCAGAAGTTCAAATATATATTCCACTTGTGTCTGTGTTTTGGCATGATCCATCTTGTTCATCATTACCTCCAAGATCTGTGGGCTGTGAATGGGGATTATCATTTGTGGCTCAAGGGTATATCCTGCACTGGCTACAACATACAAGCACAACATTATATGTGCATGTTAGATGTGTGTGAGTCCATTCTCTCTGGCGTGTGCATGCACCTATCAACTAGGTGACATTATGCTTGCAGAAACTATTGGTACAAGTCAGATGTGTGCAGAGTGTCAGCTGCCCAGGTGGCACCTGGCCATTATAGATAATGTCCTGGGCATTACAGATCACCTTGCAATTCAGGGAATGTTTGTTCTTCCTATTTATGCATCTTTCTGCTTCTGTAGCAGATGGGACCTTAATAGCAACATAGGTACAATCTATGGCACCCAGGACCTCAGATTATCAAGCAAGCTTAGTAGGATGCATGCACAGAGTTGGTTCTTTCTTCTCTGGTATGCTTAAGAACCAGATATGCTGCTCCACATGTAGTGGCATAAAGCTGAGGAGCTGGTTAAGTATGCATAATGCAGATGCCTGCACTATACCTAATATGTCCTGTGCACATCTCTGGAAGGTTCCTGTTACTAGGGTTGTCAGTGCTACACTATGGAGATGCATCTACTATTCTCACCCCTCATGTCTACTTATGGTTGACACAGTTCAGCTAGTTCACGTAGTGTATTTCTTTCCAATTTGAAGCAATATATTACCTGATGCTTGGTCAGATGTTGGTATGACAGGTATTGCTTATGTTTTCTTCACTGGCTTTGGTGTCCCTGATGTGTAACATTGCAAGGACTGGTTCCTACAAGTGGCTGCCAACACATGCTGTTGAGCTACTGGTGCTTCCATATCTATCATGGCTGCTAACATGTAGAATGTGAATGCATGTTTAAAAGGAGTGAGAGAAGGTACACAGTGCTGCCATTTTATAACCTTTCTGAATCTTAACCTTCTGCATTTGCGTTTTCCAAGTTGCTCATTTGCATGGGTTTTCTCATTTACATGCCATTATACGCTTATTTACATGCACTGCATATCACACAGTCTCTTCTATTTCACTTCTTTTCAGTCAGTGCCTCTGAAACTCCCAACACCTACTCATGGCTGTTTCCGTTCATTATTTTGTTCTGCTCATTCCTGTACCCCACTAGTGAGCCCAGCCCTAGTAGCATATTTAAGTATACAGCTCTCCCACCAATTACACATCTGAATATGAGACATTGCAGCTTATGGTGCTTTTATTAATAAATTAAACTGTAAATAAAAGCAAAAATAATTAAGTTTACAGGAATTCTAGAAGTCAGTGTTTAGCAGTATGTACATTTACTATATTAGGTGTTGAGTTCTTTGCCATGAAAAGCAAGCCTTACAAAATGCTCCTCCAAGAGCATGAAAGAATTGCATGGAAATAGTTCTTTTGCATATCATATATTCCTGGTGTTTCCTGCTGGTAAGAGACATTTTGCATTTTGCAGGTCACTTCCAAGCAGTTGTAGTTCATTCCCCCCTCTCCCAACTGTTGAGAATCCTGTTTTGCTAAGAATAAAGCTTAGAACCATGGCATAATTTACTGCCATGACTATCCTTGTAGTAGCCCCATTTTTATTGCCTTCCTGACAGTCCAGCCATGTTTCAACAACTGCACTTAGCTCACTTGAGCTTAGGTGTCACTGGGCTGCTACAGAGCTTCCGGCTCAAGTCCAAACTCATTGCTAGGCTTTGCTGACCACCATCAGTGTCCACTTCTAAAACCAGTTTGTAAACATTACATTCTGCCAGGCAGCTTTGGTTTGGCCTCTTAATTGACACTACAGTCTGAACTCAGAATGTCAGCATTGTGTGAATTTTACAGCAGACAACAAAATGCATCCCCATATTTACTGAAATAAATTATCTCAGAAAAATCCCCCATTATACTGGTTCTCTCCACACACTACATAATATTTTGATTGTAAGCATTCCTTCATTCTAGTTTGCATTCATTCATAGTACATTTCCCTCACTCTAATGTTTTGCATCACTGAGTAGTGCTGTTCAGTGAAGGTCTTCTTCAGACCTGCAGATTCACTCTAGCAGTTTGTGATTGGTGATGATCTGTTTCCCCAGGGTCACATTTTAAGCTGGCCTCTTGTATTCTTAATACAGTTCCTTATATCATGCTGGTGCTTTATGCGCTTGGCTGTAGGGCATGGTTAGCCTCCAGATTTTGTAGGTCATTTCTTTATATAAACCACTAGCCATAATTTGTTCCATACGTGCACAGTATAGTTATTTTGTGTTTAGACTGTCTACAGTATCCTGTATTACAGAAGGCAAAAAAAAGTGATTTCTGCCCATGAAAGCAGCTGTTTTTCAAATGTACTTCACTGTGAGCTTCTAAGTATGTTAGACTAAAACAGAATAATTATAGTTCAGTCATCACACTCCATCACAGAGTTTACACAGATCTTAGACAGCACTCTATGTTTGTGTGCATGGTTGTGTATATCTCTGGTACTCTTTATCACCCCCGTTCTTTATTTTTCCTCTCCCTCTATCTCTCTTTCTAGGTATGTGTGTATATATATATATATATATATATATATATATATATATATATATATAAAAACATATGTATATTATGTAGAGAATGTCTGCAAATAAGTAAATATATGTGTAGGTATGTATGTGTGTGCGTATATATATATATATATATATATATATATATATATATATATATATATATATATATATATATATATATACACACACACACATTACATGTGTGTGTATATAAATATTCATTTATGCTTACATGTGTACAAATGTAAGTATGTGTGTGTGTGTGTGTGTGTGTGTGTGTGTGTGTGTGTGTGTGTGTGTGTGTGTGTGTGTGTGTGTGTGTGTGTGTGGTGTGTATGTGCTATACAGACATTGAATTTCTTCCACACTAAATATGCTTTTTTTATTCCTGAAACATTTACTACTGTGACACTTCTGAATGACTTTTTTTCTTTGTAAAATTCTTGGTGTCTAACTGAAATTTCAATAAACGCTTTTTAAAACTGTACATACGTCTTTGTGTGGGAGAGGAAAACTGCTCAGTGTCCTTTTCCCGAAAACTGCTAATTCTAATCTTGATTTTATATTATATATTGCTGACACTGACTGTACAAACCAAGCCTCTTGGACGTATTTTCAATTAACACCATGACAGGACTACTGCTAACTTGTAATTTCAGTTTTACACATGTGATTAATAAAGGGTACCTTCTCTCATCCCCCCCTCCCATCACCTTTGAAAGTTGGTGGAAACAATGGCAGTGCATTCAGAACCTTTCAGGTCATTCATTTGGTATCTGTGTCAGGAATTAGATGACCTTCTGCAGAGCATGGTACAAGCGTAAATGTACACCTCCATACAGGACACAGCCAATGTTTCCTGACACATTCACTGGTGGGTGCATTACAGGTACTTCTTTTTTCAATTATATCTCTTTACAAGATTGTGTTGATATCTCTGACAGCTCATCTAGCCTTCTACTTTTCCCACCCTCCTGGAAGTGAAACTCGCTATAATTGTTCAGCCCATTAATGATATTCTCCATCTGACATTTAGGATCATGGCAAGCTGCATGCTAATAAAGTGCTAGTCTTCAAATAAAGTAAGTGTTATTCATTCATATTGGATATACCTCAGATGGTACTATGTTTGGGTTAATATGTGTAACATGTTTCTTCTACTATAATTATTTTTGAAACACTTTTCAGTACTCTGTGAGTGAATTGTGTGATGCCATGAGAGGTAACATACAGTAGATGATTACACTGTACTATAAAAGTTTGTAGAAACTGATACACATTTCCTGAAGAGGCTACATGTGTGCAGTAAAATTTCTAGATTCTTCACATTTTCAAAAACTGACAAGTGCCAACTTAACTTGTTCAGTGTAGCAAAAAAAGCATTCTGTTCCAGCATGATGATAAAGATGTTATTGTTTGAATCTATTTTGCTGAGGAGTAAATCTCTTATACCTCACACAACATTGTAAAGGGGAAGTATTTAAATGTTCTCCACAAAACTGGTATAATTAAATAAGGGGAGTTAAGGTGCGAACGGGCTTACCCCTGCAAAAGCACTGTTGCTTTTTATGCTTGTGCTTGCTCTGTGTTCATGATCTATAAACTGTGCATGTTCACAGACAGCTTTCACAAAAATACATTTGTCAAGCATCACAACATCAAGTGATGACAACAACGAACTACACATTATCAAAATTCACAGTTGGCTAGTAGCACACATGACACCATGACCTGGTAGTGTAAAACACGTTAGAGAGCAAATAAAACACTGATTGTGATTTTCAGTGATGTGTACTTTGATGCTGTCATCACTTGATGTTGTGAGAATTCAATGATTTCGTCTCGATGAATGTTGGTTCGACAAAGTGGAGATTCAAAGTTTTGAAATAGATCCGTTAGTTTACATGTGTGGCAATTCATATGAAGGTACTGAGTAAATTAAGCTGTCTCCATGGCATATAAAATCCTGACTGTTAAAGAACCTGCTAAGGGTGGTTGGGAGTGATTGCACAATACTGCTCAATCATCATGGGGTGGGGTAAACTGCCCAGTACTGGCTCTATCATCATTATGCAGTGAGGAAAGATTCTGCCTTCCCACTGTAAGGATGCACTGAAAATGAATGCTTGCATTCTAATCAAGGACTGTAGATGTGTGAAAATGTAGATTCACCTCCTGGTAACTATTTGAAATGTCAGGACTCAAAATGTCGAGTTCCAGAATATGGAGACTGAATGGCCAAAAAACAAACCTATATATACTAAATTCAAGATTGCCATTTAGCATGCATTGCACCCCAGTTGCCAGACAGCACAATGACTGTAGAAGCACTGAGAACTATCCTACCTCCATATATTTAATGTCCACAATCACTGGCTCCCACCGCTCCTTCCTGGGGTCCTCCAGTGATAGTGGAAGATGAGAAATGAATGGGCATATGAAGGATAAAGGGCTTTGGGAATGTGGAAGCAAAAATAATACAAAAAGGCATTAAGTTCTATTTATTGTGATTTCATTTGTTTGCATAAATACAAAGTTATAATCTACCACTTATCATTTAAAGAAGTCAGTTACAGTACAATATATCAAATACATAGATATGAAACTTGTTAAGTGATAACTCGATAGTGACACGCAACAACAGAATAGAAGCAGGTTTATAAGTTTACGTGCACATCACAAGGTCATAAAACTCATTACTGCAGGAGATCATATATACATATACATGTGTGTGTGTGTGTGTGTGTGTGTGTGTGTGTGTGTGTGTCTGTGTGTACATACACACACATATATATATATATATATATATATATATATATATATATATCCCTGACGGCAGATTCTGCCAAAGCAGAAATCACCAAACATACTTAACCAAAAGTGCTGTTCACCGAAGCAGCACTTTCGGTTAAGTATGCTGGCTGTGCCAGTCGCACTACAGTGCGGTTAAGGGAGAATTACCTTTTCCTCACTGTAGTGCGACCTCGGAGTGAGAATATAAAAGTAGCGGGGTGTGAGGGCACAGCCCCCACACAGGGGGTGCAGGGGGGCTTGCCCCCCTGCATAAAAGAAGATTTTTTTTTTTTCGAACGCACTTTAACAAAAGCGCTTTTCGGTGAAAGCGCTTTCGTTAAAGTGTGTTTGGTTATTGTGGATTCGGACTATTGAACTTTCGTTCAATAGTCTTAGATCCATATATATACATAGATGAATAGATCGGTAGATATACAAATATTTATTTACACAGCACTATAGAGTGACAGATCTCATAAAATAAAGCTCACATTAATGTAAATATTGTAAGTAGTGTTGTATTTTGTGTGTTGAGTGTGTGAATAGAACTGCTATTGCAATTAAAAAGTGTTTCTTTAAGAAGAAAGAGGAAGTTCTGTTGTATTAACCAGAGAAGTGTTGATATAATTTTATATGAGAATGCTACTTCTAGTTTTTCCTCTGTTAAAAAGTAGAAAAAGAGAAACATTTAGACAGAGATTACAGACAGCAAGAAACACAAAGGGTATCCTTCATAGTATAGAAATTAATGGCTTAGGAGCCTTTGGAGTCTTCTTATCGAAGAATGCAGATTCATGACCAGACGGAATGTAGGTTTAACTATCCACTTTGAGATCTGGACCCACCCTTGTCCTTAACAGTCCCTACCAGTTAAATCTGTATATAGAGTTAGAGGAGCAGTAAACAGTCATGGGGGAAACTGTTTCTCATAAAGGAATTAAAATAAAAAAAAGACTTACTATTTACTGAGTTTGCAGGCTGTCAATTGAAAATAATTTTTGTGGCTTGGGCCTGTCTGCACCCTGTAAACCAGTTCCAGTTTTTGGTCTGGAGACCATTGGTATTTCTAATGCATTGTTTTCTTCTGAAATTTCCAGTGTTGTGGGAAAGACATTTGAAACAGTGCATCACTAAGGCAGATGCTTTTGTTATAACAATGAAACAGATACCTGACACCTACTTACTTGAGAATTGGGCATGTTAGGGTTGGGCGGTGGTTACCCAGACATCCAAAACTCCTTATTTTTTATTGGTCACAAGAAAATATTTTGAACTGGTTTGAAAGACTTCTACATCTTTCAAAACAGAACATTCAGCTTTGTGCCATGCTCATCCTACAAGATGAAAAGGGAACCCTCATCACTTTCCTGTAAGATAGAAGATGAAGGTGATGATGATGATGATGATGTGGCCTATTCAGATCACATTTCTTTGCCTACAGGATATGACATAGCTAAGGGCAATGGCGTTTGCATCCTGTCATGCTAATCTCCTAAAGATGTGTCCTTTGGAGAAACGGATCTTATGATGGAACATTTAAAGTGGTCCACATGAAAATTAGAAGAAAGTATGTTTAGTTTCCAAAGATACAACAGCCTATACCTCTAGCAGTACTACTTTTCACAGAGTCATTCAGTGACTTTTTTGAAGAGGTATCGGTAGAGTCAGATGCAGAACTTGCAGCTCCTAAGAAGCCAAACTGATCTTAGAGTTGTTGAACACAGCTATTATACAGAACACAGCTGAACTCAGTTATACAGAATTCTAATGATAGGTCCTGCTGCAATAAAATTAGAGTATCCAAAATAGTTGGCATCACACAAACAATTACAACTTTACCACAGTTAAAGGGTGTAGACTGGGAGACGGGCTTGGAAAAAAAAGATGTGCATATCTGCCACACTTGGGATAAGAGCAACAAACTGCCAGACCCATATAGCATGATACTCAGTCTGATATCTTAACACTAAGCAAAGATCATAGTCAAAACATATCTTGTATGCCATTAATGGATGAAATCACTCAGCCCACATAGACAGTAGCAATAGAAGGATCCCACATGGTCACATGTGAGCATGATATGATTAATGCTGTTTCTGAGCAGCAGCCTCTCTTATTGTGAGGCTGGTACCTCTAAGTTCATAGCCAGCATTACACTCCTTAATGGTGCATTTGAGGGTCTTGCTTAACACTCATGTTGGGGAAGAGAAGATTTATTATAAATAGTTGAAAATGTCTTCTTTATCATTGTTGATCTGGGGCTTTTACAGACAGTCTGTTTTTGAATTTCCCACTGTGCTTGTGGTGAATATAAATAGCTTCCCCAATACACCTATATATGATGGAGTAAAATTCTGAGGTATATGTGGTATCTTTAGGTACTGGGCACTTAAAAAGTTTATTTAGAATGTCAGTGAGTAGTAGTTAAATTTCTGGAATACAGAAGAATTATTGGGTCTATGTTAAATGCTTAAAAAAGTGAACAATGATTTATCAAACTCATGTAAGTGAAAGCTTACAATCTTGAATGCTTAGAACAGCGATTTTTTTCCAAGGGAAAAAAAATCGCTGTTCTTCAAAACAAAAAAAAAAATTTAAAACATTACATAAAGTGTGGGGGGCGGGGGCTTTGCCACCCACACCCCCCTACTTAAATATACCAACTCTGAGATCGCACTACAGTCACAAAACGACAAAGTAACAGAAGCGGCCAAGTGATTTCTTTCCCAGGGAAAGAATTCACTTATATGGCATTTTGCTATTTTGTCTTTTCGTGCTTTCAAGTTTGATAAAGACCCATTTGAAAGAATGCATCTACGATCATTTAATAGGAACCCGAATTATTTTGGATTTCAAGGTTTACTTTAAAAGAGGAAGTTGCATCAAAATGGCTGGATTTCTCCAAGGAGAATATGATATTTAGGTTAATACAAGAGTAGAAGAAATAGGTTAATGGCACAATCAAGCAAATTATTTCCCCTTACAAGGATGGGGAATGAATTGCTCAGGGGAATTTGTGCTGATAATATCAAGAAATCTCTATGCATAGTTATTGCTAGTTGTAGAAGCTTGTCAGTTGATGGAGAAATAGTTAAAGTGGCCCATAAGAAATATATTTAGCTTGACTGATAGTTTTTCAATATTGGTTAAGTAATATGCAAGTTCTGAATGTATCATAGAAGGGGACCTGATGCTGGCAATAAAGTATATGGTGACTTTATTTAGAGTCACAAGGACTTTAACAAGTTAAAGGTTTGTATTGTCTATTGTATGGTGAAACAGTGCTGTCGTTATTCAGAAACCAAGTTTCCATTACTTTGCAAACATTAATTTTTTTAAGGGTAAGGATGGCCTCTAATTCTGACATGTTGTTACTTAAGTTTCTGGCACTGAGTAGAGTTACAGTGCTATAGTCTGGACTGGAATTTGCTAGGTAGGTAGTCCATGAACTGAACTTTGCCTAAAAAGGCACTATGAGTCTTAACCAGTATGTGTAAGCCATGAAATGGGTGGTGTAGAAAATACCTAGCAAAAGTTTTCCATCTGGTGCCAAGTGGCCACATACTGGATTCCCCCTGGAATGACACCATTTAGTGATACAGTTGTAGAAGTCAGTTATTTGTCTTTGTATTTAGGCATCATTCTAGGAGAGAGCAGGGACCTGCTCAGTAGCAGTGATTTGAAACATAAGTGAGGAGTTAAATAGTCCCTCTTTGCATCTCCTGCAGAATTGAGTATGTGCGATCATTCATCCTTACCTAGACCATCACAAGGTCACTCTTCTATCTAGGACAGTGAAGGGTCATGGGGCTCTTCTTACATCCTTGGGAGACAGTGTACTGCTATACTCTCCTTGTTCAATCTGATGAATGCCAAAACAGGGTTTCAAACAGTGAACTCACCCATAACCAGAATTTTCTATTTATTACAGACCGATGTGACCTTAGAGAAGGAGGCTTACTGTGGGGATGGTCTTTCTCAAATGAATGTGTAGGTGGAGGCATACATGCAAATACAGGTGGGCCAAAATCTTTTTGAAGACACTGAGATTTGTATCCTACTTAGTCCTAATCAACCCTGAGGCCAGACTCCACATCAAGGAAATTCAGTGTTATCTCAAAAATTTATGGAAGCAGAATTCAGTCACTAGACTTCAGTCTAACTATGTTACAGTGCCTAATGAAAGTTACTTTGACAACCACAGCACATATCACTGAACTAGAACCTTCCTTTCTAGCCTTCTTTCCAAAATCATACACTGACCATGCACACCACTGATTGTCCTTAGGAAGCCAACTTTCAGGAGCTGAAAGCACAAAGAATTGGCATTCTTTCCAGTAGAGCAAATACAGAAAACACATATATGCCATCTACATTTTATTTGAAGATGCAGCATCTACTAAAATAATCAGTTTTCACCTGCTGTTTTAATTAGTGGACACACAGACAAAAAAGGTGATTCTAACTAAATCAATTGATGAAACTGTTACTGTCCAATGAGTGAAATAAAGTAGAAAATGCCAAAAATGGCAAAACACAAGGTCTATGACCTGCTAACAGGATCCGTATTACAAAACAGCTTCAACTGAGAGAAACTAGCCAGGTGCTAGAGAACTGCATACATTCAAAATGCAACCTCAACTTGTAAAAATATGAGAATGCTGAACATCACTTTTACAAGGTTTATAAATAAATATTCCACTGTGGGCTACACTTAGTTTATCTGTTATGGATTTTTATCAGACTTAAGTGTGGGTTTGCAATAAGAGAAGATGTGCAAACTTGTGACCTTTTTATGAATTTAAAAATATATAGGGGGTTTGTAGTTGAAATTTTAAAGTATGATTTCTTGCCTGCTGTCGGATGTGAAAGTGTTACAAGATCTGTGGCTGTTTTCATGCATGAAGCCAAGAGCCATAAAAATGCAATTAAAAGATTCTCCAAGGGGATAGCAAGTCCAGAGCAGGCAAACAGGTTCATTAGTATATACATTTGAATACTTTCTTTGTTGCATCTATAGCTTCAATATAAAAATGGAGCAAAATTTATAGCAAAAGAACAGATAAAATAAAAAAGAGTAGTTGAGAACAAATGCTACCTGAACCTTGTAACTCATGAGTCTTGTTCTCTACAATCATGTTGCTTCCTGTTATGGTCGGAAATTCAGTTACTATGATCAGGCTAGTAATTCTTTCAAGAAGGAAGTATAGCTGTAGATAGAGTTTTCTTTGTTGTAGTCTGCTCAAAATGTTTATTTTCAATATCTTACAGAGTTCATTATTTCTTTGTTTATTTAACTGTTAACCATATTGCTTAGCTTATTACTTAATATAAAGTATTTTTTTTTATTTATCCACATTTTAAAATTTTATGCTGGTACCTTTTACTATTTTAGCTGGTAAGAAGGTATTTTTTAATAAAAGGTGACACAATCTGCTGGTATCCACCTTTTAAGTGACCAGGCTGCCCTGCTACATATTATCATTTGTGCTTATAATTATTTGGCTTATTAAAAAGAGTAAAACAGTAGTTCATGGGTTAACAGCCTGGTAAACTGGGGTGGTAACAGGTTACTACTGTGGGCTAGAACAGAAGAATGTAGTGTTGGAGAATAATTGCTAGCCTTGTAAATTTGATCTAGACCTAATGCCCTGCTTGGTGAGGTGTTCTGTGTCAAGCGTATCCTTGGGTGTGGAGGTGAAGGCCCATACTTAGGGCTGCAATACATATTTCTTGCAGTCTCTTGTGACCAAATTGTGCTTATCGAATTATTTAGTGAAACATGTTTGCGTGCCTTGTTTACACTTAGATCTGCTTGACAACAGTGGTGTGACTTGAGAAACCATACCTGTGATGGCCATTCACATTGATTGGGAGTAGTATGACTCAAACCCTATCAATCTGTGGACTGTTGAATGATTTACAACCCTACTATATTTTATGTAACTCAGAAAGTCAAAGTACAATGAAATATTATCATAATACACTGCAAACATATTAGCTTATTTAAATAATCTTAAAAATCCAAGACCCCCCCCCAGAAACTGATCAATACTCTTGTGAGATGTAGGCCTCATCAATGTAAATCAGATAACTGTGACCAAAGGTACTTCATTCTGTGTTTAAATTCTATTACTTTATGTTGAAAAATCTTATACAGTAGTAATACATTTGAACAAGTCCAGCAACAGATCAAAGTATGAAAATTAAGGGTGGCACTTAGTACTGTATTACTTAAAACATAATTTCTGCAAATAATGAAAATATCTACTTCCATCATCAACCTGAGTAACAAAAGAGTCTAATAATGAAGAGTAAGATAACCGTGCCCATTTTTTTCAAATGAAATTAACTTGATTTTAGGCTTGATAGTCGTATACTTGTTCATTCAAAGCTCGTAGTCTGTGTATCACTTTAGTAGGAGCTACAAACCATATATGACTTTTATTCAGGACACAGATTTTTTAAAACAGCCTTAATTACAAGGCAGCTTTTAGATCATAGCAGCTTCAAATTAAAGAAATATGTTATAAAGTAAATGGCAATGGATTCAGGTCTGAAAACTTTCCAGTCACTTCTTCAACCAATCATTAAACAATGGTGATGTAGTACGGTATACAGCCAAGCGGGGGAATAAACTAGTACCAGTTAAGCAGTCTGTAAGTAATGAACTGAGAGGAGGCAATAAAGGAAAGAAAAGATAACACTTGGAAAAACATTTTTATTCTAAGCCAATGAAACACAGCAGCAGATTAACTAAGCAGAGGAATGGCAATGCCTCACTAGAGGAAACTGGACAGAAACTGATTTCTTAGTTTTCATTATGTTTCATTAAGAATTAATTCCTTGAATCTTTAACCAAATAAACTTGATGAAGCTTCAGCTCAATCAAACAAGCAAAAAAGTGATTTTTGTCAGAGGCAAACTCAGCTGCACCTTAACAGTCCAGCCACACACACACACACACACACACACACACACACACACACACACACACACACACAAACACACACACTTGTGTGTGTGTGTGTGTGTGTATATAGATATATATATATATATATATATATATATAATCCAAAACGAAAAATTCCAGCACTCCAGGTCACAGAAATAGTGAATCCAACCTCAAATGAAAAAATTCGGACCCAAAAGCACTTTAAGTAAGTATAAGTACTTTTAATACAAGATGGAACAAACATTCAGACAGCTTCATCACGCAGCCATTCGGCTCAACTGAAGAAAAAAACAGATCAGTGACCGATTTCGCCCCCTGGCATCGTCAGTGTAAAATTACAAGCAGGCATCACCCAACCAGTGTTTTTATAATAAACCTTACCTATGATAATTTCAAATATATCTATAAACAAGATATATTAAACAAAGGACCAAAAAACAAATACAAATATTTAATTAACATCACCATAAATATTGTATTGTCATGCTTCTGTTATAAAGAAAAAACATATATAAATATTAACCAAAAATATACATATATAAATACCAAGAAATGTACATTTTTATACAACTATATATACACATATTAGATATAACAATATTATTATTAAATATAGAATGAAAAACTTTTTTAGGAAAGGATAAAATCAGTAAAGAAGGACAAAAAAATCCATCACCAATGGTCATTAAGGCCAGGTTTATATAAAGCCCCCAGTTTTATCATCCACATTCTTTCTTTTTTATCCAAAATCTCATATTTAGTTAAGTCAGATAATCTACTACCCTTAACTGTATCAATACCTACAAAGAGAAATAAAGCAGAACTATGATCACATAAATGTTTGTATAGAGCACTTCTCAAGCGTTTACAATTAATGTCACTCAAGTGTAAGGCAATCCTGCTCTTTAGACTTCTAGAAGTCTGTCCAATGTAGAAGGCACCACATTGGCATACTGCCATATATATCACCCATTCTGTGAGACATGTAATAAGATGTTTAATATCGAAGACTTTAGAAGTATTAACTGAGGTTAAGGATTTGGTTTGTGACATCACCTTACAATACACACAAGTGCCGCAGGCATAAGAACATGTAGGTAAATCTCTAAATGTTCCATCCTTAGGCCAGTCAATCTGTTTAAACCATGATAAAAATTCCCCAATGTTCCTCCCCCGTCTATAACTATAGGAACATCTGGAGTCAAGAAGTTGATCAAAAAAGGGTCCGATTTGAGCACTTCCCAATGGTTGTCTATGACATTACGTATCTTAAAAATGTTAGTTCCATAATTAACAACAAATCTAACATTTTGATTTACCCTTGCATTACATATGCTTGAGTCATCTGGATCTAGGTGGACATCAGTATGTTTCAAAAATTCATTCCTGGAGTAGTTTAAAGCCATCGATTTTTGTATTTGGATGTTACGTTTATCATTGCCTCTTCTAATAAATCTATCGCTCATGTTGTTCAGTTCCGTCTTATACCCTTCTTGTACATTACATATACGTCTAAGTCTACAAAACTGCAACTTCGGTATGTTATGAGAAATATGTTTATGATGGCAACTACTCGCCTCTAGTAAAGCATTCTTAGTAAACTATGTAGAAACAAATTCAGGAGTGCACCAATGCTGAATCTGAAAAATTCACCAAAAAACTTGAAGTAAAATCCTTTATTGAGACGAAGTTCCTAGGACAGTAGTAAGCGCTTTCACGTTTAGTAACGCTTCATCAGACTTTGATAACACACTGATAGAATACAAAGATTTTATAGCCTGATGTCACGCCCATCATTAATTAATTGCTTACTTAATTGATTACAAATTAGCATGTTTCAGTTAAAAAAGCAACACAATATATCTGCTGGTTGACAATTCGTGGAGCATCTAATAAAAAGATACTAATGAAATTAATAAAATACTAATAAATTGTCCACATCCTAACATTAAACACTGGTATGGCATGAGACCATGTATACGAATAGATAGTGAATAAATAAATAAATAGAAATAAAATAATTAATGTTTAAAAGACCTAGCTGCCAGAAATGGTTTTAGACTGATTCTTTCATTCAGCCCATGATGATGTGCCTGCAGTCTCAAAATCCATTTGCCCTCCACTTCCTCTGTGTGATTTTTTATATTACCTAACCTACTCGTCCTTTTGACTACTTCTAAAACTCTAAATTTAAAATGGTGTTGGGAACCATTATCTATTACATGTTTGGCTAGCGCATTATTTGTATTCTCTTTGTTAATTGCATAAATATGTTCCCTTATCCGCTCTCGTAGGGTTCTGTTTGTTTTACCTACGTAGTATTTCTGGCATATTACACATTGCGCTAGATATATCACATCCCTCGTTTTGCAGTCTGCATAAAATGAGAATGTGTAAATTCGACCAGAATGCGGATGTCTAAATGTATTATCTTCTGCTATGTATATGCATTGGTTGCATGACCAGCAAGGGAATGTCCCTTTCCTTTGGGATGCCTTATCATGTGGAGTGGTCCTCTCATAACATAAAAGTCTTTTAAGAGATTTCATATTTTTATAGGCTATTCTAGGTCTGTCTTCCACTAAGGAATTAATTCTGTCATCCATTTGTAAGAATTTCCAATTTTTATTAATAATTTTATTAATCTGGTTATTCCTATTTGTATAGGGAATTACAAGCCTCTGTATCTGTGGACGAGTCTTCTTCAATGCCTTGGGGTCTGTAACAGATCCCCCATAGAAGAAGGGCCTGCCCTTCCCAGTCCTAAGATCAGTGTTCATTTGTAGAGTGGTTTGTATATTTCCTCTATTATAACCCCTATGTACAAATTCACTTATTACTTTATCCTGATGTCTGACGAAAGTCGCATCATCTGTGGTGAGCTTTGATACTCTAGCTATTTGATTCGATACAATATTTGAATGGACATGTTTTGGATGCAAGCTGGTGCGATGTAGAAAACCATTTCTCCAGCAAGTTTTCCTAAAAACTTCAGTATGTAACCCATTTAGCTCTTTTGATATTCTAACATCCAAAAATTCAATGCTAGTGTTCGAACTCCCACATTCAAATTCAAGAAAATGTGTAGTCCCATTCAAATAACTAGTAAACTCATCTAGTTGCGACTCATTGCCTCCCCATACAACAAAAATGTCGTCAACAAAACGAGCATAAAATAATACGTGTTCATGAAATAGTGTATTAGTAAAAACATATAGGTCCTCCCAATAAGCTAACACTAAATTGGCGTAGGAGTTTGCGCATGGGGTCCCCATCGCTACCCCCTTCTTTTGTAAAAAGTATTTATCATCATAACACATGACATTGTTTTCCAAGACAAGTTCAAGTAGCATCATCCACTTAATTACATTGTTGTTACTAATGCCGTTTCTTAACAATAAGAGCCTAACAAAATCCACGCCAATGGTATTGGGAATGCTCGTAAATAATGACTTTACATCAAAGGTTACTAAAATATCATCCTTCCTTATGTTCCTTTGAGTATTGGTTACAGCCAAATTCTCCAAAAAATGTTGGGTGTCACGTAGTATATAGTTGGTGTTGGTAACGATTGGTTTGAATTGCTTATCGAGATATATCAATATCGATTCAGTCAGCCAACCTTTGCTAGACACTATAGGTCTCAATGGAGGGTCTTTCATCCCTTTGTGTATTTTAGGCAAGCCTCTGAAGGTGGGTATGATGGGAGTCTCTATAAGGAAATATCTATAGAGGTCTGCTTCAATGATATTACTTAACAGCATATCATAGAGAAGACTATGCACTTTCATTATCAAAGTATTTAATGAACCTAATGTTAATATACAATAAGTATCAGCTTTTGTCAACATATTCTCAATTTTACGCTTGTAAGCTTCTCTGTCCATAACAACTATGGCACCGCCTTTATCAGCTTGCCTGATCACAATGGTGTTATTATTTTGTAAACTAATAATGGCTGTCCTTTCTTCTCTAGTCATATTAGTAAACTCTGACTTGAAATCACCACTATTATACAATTCCAAAAGATCGTCCTCACAAGCACACTCAAAAATATCTAGTAAAGGATGTATAGGTGGCATATATAATGATGGTTTATGAAAAGTATTCATCGGTGTGTTAGTATTAATTTGCTCACAATCATTGCCATACATTAATTTAAGTGCTATGTTCCTAGTGAACATTTTAATGTCCAAAATTAAATCAGTCACATCAGAAAAACCCGAAGGTATAAAATTCAGCCCCTTATTAAGGACTGATAACTCGTGAGAGTCAAGTTCGTACCTGGATATATTAACAACTAAGTCCTGGTAATGGACTTTAGAGCCTTCCGTTGTTGTTGATATATTTCTTCTGTTCCTTTCCGTTTCTTCGATGCATCTGACTGAATCCATGTCCTTCTGTCGTATTGCTTGAACGGAAGTGGAAAAGAAGGAAAACCCTCCATCTCCACTGATATCTCTTCCTCTATGTCACCTGCTGTAGTACATATGGCCGGTGACTTCTTGCGTACAACAGGTACATTGTCATCAAAAACACAGCCGTTGTCCTTAGAAGGACGATGAATATTGTTGTTGGAATGTATAATGGCTTCAATTGTGAGTTGCCTCTTGTTTGAGCTAGTAGCCCTGATGTTATCAGTAGCTCCTGCATTCGATGCCGTTTCTTCAAAAACCGGTGTTTCGGCGCCTGTAGCTGACGTCATTGATGGGGTTGATCCCAGCATGTTGGTCACGCTTTCCTTGCTCTTCAATTTCTGACTCTTAGTAGATACATCGGGTTCATTCCTAGAATGAGCATGTATTTTATCTCGCGGCCAGGAAAACACTTGACTCTTTTGGAAGTCAGTATAGTCCCTTTCTAACTTCCTTTTTTTCTCCTGAATGGACTTACTGTCGATCACTGAAAGTGTGCATTTCAAGTCATCATGTAACGTTGTTAATTCTTTATCATTCAACATTGTTGTTAAGTGTGTTTCTATTTCATTGATTTCAGTTAACAGAGTCACTTGTATTTGGTTGTAATGTTCAATTAATATCTTCATATACCCAAAACTTGTCTCGAGATTTAGTTTTTGCCATTTGATTAATAACTCGGGGTTTGAAGAGCCAAAGGTGGGCATCTTCAAAACCCTGAGTCCTCTGGGTACAAGACGAAAGCTTAAACAAGCTTCCATATGGGACTTTTGCCATTGCACACTTCTCAATCTGTGCATTTTGTTCTCCAGGCGTCTGGTGGCCAAAATTACCTCCATATCTTGCTGGCGATGCGTGTTATTAGTAGTGTCAGTGAGCAGTTCTCTCGTAGTTAGCTTTAGTAAAGGATTAGCCTCCATATTCATGAGGCTACTTATGTTGAAAGTCTTATTGTGCATTCCATTAACAGGAATAACCGGAGCATTCTCAATTAACAAATCTTCAGCCATGGCTCAATGGGAAGTATAAAATGAACAGTCAAAACAGGAAAAACAAACCTCCCAGTAGAATAAAGCACTCCCGTACCGACAAGCCAACAATGTAGAAACAAATTCAGGAGTGCACCAATGCTGAATCTGAAAAATTCACCAAAAAACTTGAAGTAAAATCCTTTATTGAGACGAAGTTCCTAGGACAGTAGTAAGCGCTTTCACGTTTAGTAACGCTTCATCAGATTTGATAACACACTGATAGAATACAAAGATTTTATAGCCTGATGTCACGCCCATCATTAATTAATTGCTTACTTAATTGATTACAAATTAGCATGTTTCAGTTAAAAAAGCAACACAATATATCTGCTGGTTGACAATTCGTGGAGCATCTAATAAAAAGATACTAATGAAATTAATAAAATACTAATAAATTGTCCACATCCTAACATTAAACACTGGTATGGCATGAGACCATGTATACGAATAGATAAATAGATAGTGAATAAATAAATAAATAGAAATAAAATAATTAATGTTTAAAAGACCTAGCTGCCAGAAATGGTTTTAGACTGATTCTTTCATTCAGCCCATGATGATGTGCCTGCAGTCTCAAAATCCATTTGCCCTCCACTTCCTCTGTGTGATTTTTCATATTACCTAACCTACTCGTCCTTTTGACTACTTCTAAAACTCTAAATTTAAAATGGTGTTGGGAACCATTATCTATTACATGTTTGGCTAGCGCATTATTTGTATTCTCTTTGTTAATTGCATAAATATGTTCCCTTATCCGCTCTCGTAGGGTTCTGTTTGTTTTACCTACGTAGTATTTCTGGCATATTACACATTGCGCTAGATATATCACATCCCTCGTTTTGCAGTCTGCATAAAATGAGAATGTGTAAATTCGACCAGAATGCGGATGTCTAAATGTATTATCTTCTGCTATGTATATGCATTGGTTGCATGACCGGCAAGGGAATGTCCCTTTCCTTTGGGATGCCTTATCATGTGGAGTGGTCCTCTCATAACATAAAAGTCTTTTAAGAGATTTCATATTTTTATAGGCTATTCTAGGTCTGTCTTCCACTAAGGAATTAATTCTGTCATCCATTTGTAAGAATTTCCAATTTTTATTAATAATTTTATTAATCTGGTTGTTCCTATTTGTATAGGGAATTACAAGCCTCTGTATCTGTGGACGAGTCTTCTTCAATGCCTTGGGGTCTGTAACAGATCCCCCATAGAAGAAGGGCCTGCCCTTCCCAGTCCTAAGATCAGTGTTCATTTTATTCTACATTTTATTTGAAGATGCAGCATCTACTAAAATAATCAGTTTTCACCTGCTGTTTTAATTAGTGGACACACAGACAAAAAAGGTGATTCTAACTAAATCAATTGATGAAACTGTTACTGTCCAATGAGTGAAATAAAGTAGAAAATGCCAAAAATGGCAAAACACAAGGTCTATGACCTGCTAACAGGATCCGTATTACAAAACAGCTTCAACTGAGAGAAACTAGCCAGGTGCTAGAGAACTGCATACATTCAAAATGCAACCTCAACTTGTAAAAATACCAGAATGCTGAACATCACTTTTACAAGGTTTATAAATAAATATTCCACTGTGGGCTACACTTAGTTTATCTGTTATGGATTTTTATCAGACTTAAGTGTGGGTTTGCAATAAGAGAAGATGTGCAAACTTGTGACCTTTTTATGAATTTAAAAATATATAGGGGGTTTGTAGTTGAAATTTTAAAGTATGATTTCTTGCCTGCTGTCGGATGTGAAAGTGTTACAAGATCTGTGACTGTTTTCATGCATGAAGCCAAGAGCCATAAAAATGCAATTAAAAGATTCTCCAAGGGGATAGCAAGTCCAGGGCAGGCAAACAGGTTCATTAGTATATACATTTGAATACTTTCTTTGTTGCATCTATAGCTTCAATATAAAAATGGAGCAAAATTTATAGCAAAAGAACAGATAAAATAAAAAAGAGTAGTTGAGAACAAATGCTACCTGAACCTTGTAACTCATGAGTCTTGTTCTCTACAATCATGTTGCTTCCTGTTATGGTCTGGAAATTCAGTTACTATGATCAGGCTAGTAATTCTTTCAAGAAGGAAGTATAGCTGTAGATAGAGTTTTCTTTGTTGTAGTCTGCTCAAAATGTTTATTTTCAATATCTTACAGAGTTCATTATTTCTTTGTTTATTTAACTGTTAACCATATTGCTTAGCTTATTACTTAATATAAAGTATTTTTTTTTATTTATCCACATTTTAACAGTTTATGCTGGTACCTTTTACTATTTTAGCTGGTAAGAAGGTATTTTTTAATAAAAGGTGACACAATCTGCTGGTATCCACCTTTTAAGTGACCAGGCTGCCCTGCTACATATTATCATTTGTGCTTATAATTATTTGGCTTATTAAAAAGAGTAAAACAGTAGTTCATGGGTTAACAGCCTGGTAAACTGGGGTGGTAACAGGTTACTACTGTGGGCTAGAACAGAAGAATGTAGTGTTGGAGAATAATTGCTAGCCTTGTAAATTTGATCTAGACCTAATGCCCTGCTTGGTGAGGTGTTCTGTGTCAAGCGTATCCTTGGGTGTGGAGGTGAAGGCCCATACTTAGGGCTGCAATACATATTTCTTGCAGTCTCTTGTGACCAAACTGTGCTTATCGAATTATTTAGTGAAACATGTTTGCGTGCCTTGTTTACACTTAGATCTGCTTGACAACAGTGGTGTGACTTGAGAAACCATACCTGTGATGGCCATTCACATTGATTGGGAGTAGTATGACTCAAACCCTATCAATCTGTGGACTGTTGAATGATTTACAACCCTACTATATTTTATGTAACTCAGAAAGTCAAAGTACAATGAAATATTATCATAATACACTGCAAACATATTAGCTTATTTAAATAATCTTAAAAATCCAAGACCCCCCCCCAGAAACTGATCAATACTCTTGTGAGATGTAGGCCTCATCAATGTAAATCAGATAACTGTGACCAAAGGTACTTCATTCTGTGTTTAAATTCTATTACTTTATGTTGAAAAATCTTATACAGTAGTAATACATTTGAACACGTCCAGCAACAGATCAAAGTATGAAAATTAAGGGTGGCACTGAGTACTGTATTACTTAAAACATAATTTCTGCAAATAATGAAAATATCTACTTCCATCATCAACCTGAGTAACAAAAGAGTCTAATAATGAAGAGTAAGATAACCGTGCCCATTTTTTTCAAATGAAATTAACTTGATTTTAGGCTTGATAGTCGTATACTTGTTCATTCAAAGCTCGTAGTCTGTGTATCACTTTAGTAGGAGCTACAAACCATATATGACTTTTATTCAGGACACAGATTTTTTAAAACAGCCTTAATTACAAGGCAGCTTTTAGATCATAGCAGCTTCAAATTAAAGAAATATGTTATAAAGTAAATGGCAATGGATTCAGGTCTGAAAACTTTCCAGTCACTTCTTCAACCAATCATTAAACAATGGTGATGTAGTACGGTATACAGCCAAGCGGGGGAATAAACTAGTACCAGTTAAGCAGTCTGTAAGTAATGAACTGAGAGGAGGCAATAAAGGAAAGAAAAGATAACACTTGGAAAAACATTTTTATTCTAAGCCAATGAAACACAGCAGCAGATTAACTAAGCAGAGGAATGGCAATGCCTCACTAGAGGAAACTGGACAGAAACTGATTTCTTAGTTTTCATTATGTTTCATTAAGAATTAATTCCTTGAATCTTTAACCAAATAAACTTGATGAAGCTTCAGCTCAATCAAACAAGCAAAAAAGTGATTTTTGTCAGAGGCAAACTCAGCTGCACCTTAACAGTCCAGCCACACACACACACACACACACACACACACACACACACACACACACAAACACACACACTTGTGTGTGTGTGTGTGTGTATATATATATATATATATATATATATATATATATATATATATATATATATATAATCCAAAACGAAAAATTCCAGCACTCCAGGTCACAGAAATAGTGAATCCAACCTCGAATGAAAAAATTCGGACCCAAAAGCACTTTAAGTAAGTATAAGTACTTTTAATACAAGATGGAACAAACATTCAGACAGCTTCATCACGCAGCCATTCGGCTCAACTGAAGAAAAAAACAGATCAGTGACCGATTTCGCCCCCTGGCATCGTCAGTGTAAAATTACAAGCAGGCATCACCCAACCAGTGTTTTTATAATAAACCTTACCTATGATAATTTCAAATATATCTATAAACAAGATATATTAAACAAAGGACCAAAAACAAATACAAATATTTAATTAACATCACCATAAATATTGTATTGTCATGCTTCTGTTATAAAGAAAAAACATATATAAATATTAACCAAAAATATACATATATAAATACCAAGAAATGTACATTTTTATACAACTATATATACACATATTAGATATAACAATATTATTATTAAATATAGAATGAAAAACTTTTTTAGGAAAGGATAAAATCAGTAAAGAAGGTCAAAAAAATCCATCACCAATGGTCATTAAGGCCAGGTTTATATAAAGCCCCCAGTTTTATCATCCACATTCTTTCTTTTTTATCCAAAATCTCATATTTAGTTAAGTCAGATAATCTACTACCCTTAACTGTATCAATACCTACAAAGAGAAATAAAGCAGAACTATGATCACATAAATGTTTGTATAGAGCACTTCTCAAGCGTTTACAATTAATGTCACTCAAGTGTAAGGCAATCCTGCTCTTTAGACTTCTAGAAGTCTGTCCAATGTAGAAGGCACCACATTGGCATACTGCCATATATATCACCCATTCTGTGAGACATGTAATAAGATGTTTAATATTGAAGACTTTAGAAGTATTAACTGAGGTTAAGGATTTGGTTTGTGACATCACCTTACAATACACACAAGTGCCGCAGGCATAAGAACATGTAGGTAAATCTCTAAATGTTCCATCCTTAGGCCAGTCAATCTGTTTAAACCATGATAAAAATTCCCCAATGTTCCTCCCCCGTCTATAACTATAGGAACATCTGGAGTCAAGAAGTTGATCAAAAAAGGGTCCGATTTGAGCACTTCCCAATGGTTGTCTATGACATTACGTATCTTAAAAATGTTAGTTCCATAATTAACAACAAATATAACATTTTGATTTACCCTTGCATTACATATGCTTGAGTCATCTGGATCTAAGTGGACATCAGTATGTTTCAAAAATTCATTCCTGGAGTAGTTTAAAGCCATCGATTTTTGTATTTGGATGTTACGTTTATCATTGCCTCTTCTAATAAATCTATCGCTCATGTTGTTCAGTTCCGTCTTATACCCTTCTTGTACATTACATATACGTCTAAGTCTACAAAACTGCAACTTCGGTATGTTATGAGAAATATGTTTATGATGGCAACTACTCGCCTCTAGTATAGCATTCTTAGTAAACTGTTTACGAAAGAGGCCAGTATTAATAGTACCATCTATCACTTTAGTGACCTGTACATCCAAAAAATTGATGTTATTCATCTCTATCCTATCAGTAAAATTTAACCCAAAATCATTAGAGTTAAGATATTTTACAAAATCCTTCCAGGTTTCCAAATTCCCAGACGAAACAGCCCAGCAATCGTCCAGATGACGCCACATCACCAAATCCTTCTTAAAAACATTTTTATCTGAGTATATTAGTTGCCACTCAAGATACCCCATATAAAGGTCTGCATAGATGGGTGCAAATGTGGTGCCCATAGCAGTTCCTCTCGTTGCAGGTAGCAGTCTCCACAAAAATAAAAGACATTATATTCTAATACCATCTTAGCCAAACTGATCAGAAATTCAATATGGGTTTGGGTATATTTCCCATAAGAGGTAAGCCAATACCTGAGAACTGATATACCACCATGATGCGGAATATTGGTATATAGCGATTGCACATCAAGTGTGCAAAGAAAACAATCAGGGTCAACTTGTAATCATCCAGGAGACACAAAAACTCATTAGAATCTTTAAGCCTAGCTCTAACAAGTCCCAATAATGATTTTAATTGTTGTTCCAAATAAACAGACATGGGTTCCATCAAGGACCCTCGTCCTGAAACAATAGGTCTTCCAGGGGGGGTTATTTATGGTTTTGTGAATTTTGGGTAAGATACAGAAGCTTGAGATTTAGG